>NC_056747.1:24610337-24910337 GCF_019279795.1 Protopterus annectens
TAGGCCTTGTTGCATCATGACCTGTATGTATCTATTGGAGGCAGTATGCAGTCACAGAAGGCATGTTTGTAAACACCAGGTACGTCTATTAGGAAAAAAAGAACAATGCAACCAAAACTAGAGCAAAATAGTCAGGAGGATGGCACTGGAAATCCATTGAGTGGCACATCTGTAAAATTCCTTCAAATGTATTTGGAAGTTTTGGACACCTCTTACCATTTTAAGATATTTTTTAAACATTCAACCTTATTGTTATACGTGCAGTCAGGATAAAACAGACAAACATTCGTGGGTTCTGTTTAAGCAGCTTTATTATGTACAAACACATCAGGAATGAGGCATTAACTTCAACTTAGATAAACTTATAAACAAAGTGACACTCTCTTTCTCATGCATGCCCACACTCTGGCTGCTCTCTCAAAATGGCACTGAAGCTAGCATGTGCTTGCTATTTATATGCAAGTGCTGTCCTTGGAAATGCTTCTTAAAGGTACAACACACATACATATTCTACATTGACGACATTGATTAACATGCAATAAATACAAGATAATTCTTTGACGTGCAATTATACAGAAGTAAATATATATATATATATATATATATATATATATATATATATATATATATATATATATATATATATATATATATATAGACAATTATGTCCAGGTTGCAGTGTATTTCACACTAGGTCTGGAGATGCAGCCAAATTATGTGACACAGAATTTAGAGTTAAGTCTAGCAACTGGGACTGTCTCTGCTGAATGTTCAACCTTGTGGACATCAGGAACTTCATCTGGAGTGGTAATGGAAGGTAAGACACATTCTGGAACAGGAACATTGTCTGGATTGCTCTGAGATTTAGAGTCTGTATCACAGAAACAATGCTGAGATATCAGTTCTGATAGAGGAAGAATATGTCTGTGATTTCTGCTGTACTCCACACCCTTAGATTACACAAAATAGGATCTTGGCTCAGTATATAAACCTATTACTTGACCAATCTGATCAAAACCTTTCTTCATTTGTATTCTCATTGTCTCTCCTTCTTTCAGTGGATGACGAAATCTGCTCATTTTATCATAACTGGACTTCTGGAAATAATGCTTCTGAATAGTTGGGCTTTGATTGCTCTGTTGTTTTTAGATGTAGGCCTCAACAAACTGGAACTGATAGACAAGGTTGTTCTGGTTTGCCTAGTAAAAGTCTTTGAACAGGCAAGCCAAGTATATCATCACGGGGTATCTTTCTGAGACAGAAAATTCAAAAAGACGTTAGCATTGTCACACTTTAACTACTCTAGTAATTGTTTTGCACTCTGTACTGCACCACATCTGTGTGGCCTGTTCAGTCACAGCTTCACCTCAGGCTTTGTCCCTACAGAATGGCGCACTGCTACAGTCATCCCTCTCCATAAAGGGGGCAACTACAGACCCTGGAAATTATTGCCCCATTAGCCTGATGACTCTGACATGTAAAGCTATGGAGCGCATCATCATGGACCTGATTAACAAAGATATAGGAAATCTCCAAACTCTAGACCCCACATAATTTGGCTTTGTGAAAAGGAGATCATGCCTGCTCAACCTGGTTGACTTCTTTGAGTCAGTCGCCAGGGCTGTGGATGAAGGTAAGGCAGTGCATACAGCCTACCTTGATCTGGCCAAGGCCTTTGATACCATTTCTCACTCAGGAATTATTGATAAACTCACCAAACTAGACATCAACCCCTATATCACTAGGTTGGTTGCAAACTGGCTCACAGATAGAATACACAGTGTGAAAGTAGTAGACTCCAAGTCAGACTGCCGACCAGTCACAAGTGGAGTCCCACAGGGATTGGTCCTGGGTCCTCTCCTGTTCAGCATCTGCTTCTCAGAAGTCCAGGCCAACACAAAAGGACTCTGTCTGACCAAGTTTGCAGATGACTGTAAGCTGGGAGCCATTATTAACTCCCCACATGATGCAGACATCCTGCAGAAAGGCCTCACTGAGACCAATGACTGGTGCTGAAACCTTGCCCTTAAGCTTAATGCCAAAAGATGTGTTGTCATCCCCTTTGGTAAAATCTCAGTTCCCACTCATTACCACATTGATGGGAGCCCACTGAACACTGAAGGCATTATAAGAGATCTGGGGATGCAGGTTGACAACAACCTCTCCTTCGACCACCACATTGCCACTGTGGTCAGAAAGTTCTTCTATATGGCACATCTCATTGCCAAGAGTTTTGCATCTAGGAAGAAAGAAGTCATCATCTCTCTACTCTTCCCTCATTAGACCAATCATTGAGTATAATGCCTCATTTGGCATGTACCTCACTAGACACCTGCCCAATAGCACAATAAGCCTCTGAGCAATCGAACTCTGTGAAGTACCTGACGAAGAGGATCCTAGGCATTAAACACATGTCCTACACAGACAGACTCAAAAGACTCCAGCTATTCTCTGTCTCATATCGCCTACTTAGAGGTGATCTTTGCTTGACTTACAAAGCCATGTCTGACCCAGCTCTGTTAGAAATGCTACATCTAAAGAAATCACAATCTCTCCACACCACACACTCCAGAGACCTCAACCTCATTACCACAATCAACAGAACATGCTGGAGGGATGGGTTCCTCACCCAGAGACTGCCCATGCTGTGGAATAGACTTCCCATACATGTCAAGCAGAGCATCTCTCTGTTCCTCTTCAAGAGAAATCTTGATGAGTGGATGGAAAATAGAAAGTTCACCCTGGGGACCACTCCAGAGGTTCTACTTGATAGAGGCACTGGGAAGTAATGTCAGGTGGCACAATGCCAGGGCACTTCTATGGGCTAGGATTGTAAAAGCTCCAGGGCCATTCGCCTAGTGCACACCTATGAACCTATAAATGTACAGCTCATCCATTTGACTGTGAGTCCCATTCTTTTGCAAATTTCTGAAATAATTGACTGGTACTTGCATACCATTGTCAGAGATAAGCTTATGTGGACTACCAAGGACTGATAAATGACATTTCAACTTAGTAATAACAGTAGTGGACATTAAGTTAGGCAACAAATCGATCTCAAACCAGTATGAATAAGAATCAACCAACACTAAGTAATGCTGACTGTTCCACTCGAATATGTCAGTGGCTACTGTTGATCAAGGTAATTCAGGTACTTAACATAGCTGAATTGGTTCTTTTTGCAGATAAATTTAGTACTATTGCATACTGAACATGATGAAAGTACTTTGTCAATGTCTTTTGTTAAAAAAGGCCAAAATACTAGACCTCTCATCTTTCTTTTGGTAAATTCAAAAACTAGATGACCACAATGCAAAATCTGGATATATTCACATTGTAAGGAAGCAGGAACAACAATCTTAGGACCTTTGAAAATAATGTCATCTTCCATCAATATCTTGTCTCTGAAAGGAAAGTAAGGTTGTATTTCAGGTGGTACACTGGATTGCTTTGACGGCCATCCTACCAGGATGTAATGGTTGAGTTTTTGTAAAACAGGATAGGCTTTGTATGATCTCTCAGCTCATCAAGTCTTATACTTGAAAAATTATGCACTTCCATGACATCGAAGTCAGAATTCTCTGTATCAAGCTGTTACATTGTATTTCTGGGTGATCTGGATGAGGTATCAGCCAGATAAAGAAGTTTGCCTTTTGTATAGACCATTTTGAAGTGGTACGTTTGTAATCTGAGCATCATTCTTTGCAGTCTTGTTGGAACAGAATGCATAGGTTTCTTTCAGATAGTAACTAGAGGTTGATGATCAGTTTCAATCGGGATATCTCAACCATAAATATAATCATGAAACTTTGAACATGCAAGCACAATTGCCAAAAGTTTTTTCTCAGTTTGAGCATATGCTTTTCAGTTTGGTTAAGAGTTCTAGATGCATGGGCTACTGGTCTGCCCTCTAGAAGAAGTGTAATAAGACCAAACTTTGAAGCATCACAGGAAAAAGTAACTGGTTTATTGACATCATAGTACCTTAGTGTAGGTGGAGTGGCAACTTTCTCCTTGATATCATCAAAAGCTCTCTGGGATGGAGTGGCAATTTTCTGTTTAAGACCATCAAAGGTCTCTGGTGCTGTTCTAGCCAAGATCATGCAACATTTTTGCATGTCAGTACTCTTAAAGGTGCTATCATTTCACTGAAATCTACTATGAACCTGCCCAAATTGTTAAGCATACCAAGAAAAAGCTGTAGAGCTTAAACATTATCTGGTGCTGGCATCTCAAGAATAGC
Source organism: Protopterus annectens (assembly GCF_019279795.1). Lineage (NCBI taxonomy): Eukaryota > Metazoa > Chordata > Ceratodontiformes > Protopteridae > Protopterus > Protopterus annectens. Next base: position 24,614,581 of record NC_056747.1, read on the forward strand.
TGCTCGCTTAGACAGGTCTGGTCATAACCCCATACTAGCAAACAAATGACCTACATACATGACTTCTGGTAGTCTGAATTTGCACTTTAGAGGATTGAGCCTTAAGTTCACTTTGCAAGCTCTGTCTAGAACTTTCTTGAGATTTCTGTCATGCTCTACTTCACTGTTGCCTCCGACCAATAAATTGTCTATATTATGGCACAGGGATAACCTGAATCGATCTGCTCCATTGCACGCTGAAAGACTTAACTTGCAGAATTTATTCCAAATGACATCCTAAGGAATCTATATCTTCCAAATGGGGTACTGAATGTAGTCAGTAGTGGAGATTTGTGATCAAGCATCACTTGCCAAAATGAACTCTTTGCATCCAAGATAGAAAATACAGTGACATTCGGTATCAGGGCTGTGACTTCCTTAACTGTTCACATAGGATGATAAGGATTATTTAATGCATTAATCAAGTCTCTTGGGTCGATGCATATTCTGATTTCATCTGAGCCTTTTTGTCAGTTGTTGCCATAGACGACACCCATTCATGTGGCTCTTAAACCAGAGAAATTACACCCTGTTGCACCATTTTATCCAACTGAGCTTTAACTCTGCTCTGCATGGCTATTGGAACTCTTCTTGCTGGCCTGACCACTGGACTGACCTCTGGATCTAACTTCATGGAATATACAACTGGAAGCTTGCATAGCTTGTCACTGAAAACATTAGCATATTCTCAGAAAATAGCATCAGTGAAACTGGAAATGGGACATGTACTTATATGATGAACTTCTTTAGTAAAGTAAAACAACTCCATTCTCAAACTATCTCTGAGACCCAATAATGACTGCACAGGTCTTCAGACTATGTAAAACAACAACTTGTAACTGTTCCCAGCCAAATAACATGAAAGCACTACTCAGCCTTCAGTTTGAATTTCTTCACCTCCATAGACAACAAGTTTCACACAACTACCCACATTAAGTTGTTCACCAGGCCTTACTTTGGCAAATATTTCTGCTGACATGACTTTACACTTTGAGCCAATGTCTACTTTGAGTTATGTGTTTATCCTAGATCAGGACAGTACAAAACCATTCACCCTTTGCTAATAAATCTACTGCATTAACCTTTTCATCAATTACTGATACACCATCTATATAGAAAGTAGGCTTGCAGCTCTCTATATGATCAACTTCCTTTTTAAGTGACATTTCATTGTAACTGAGTGTAGTTTACTTGACTTGCAAAATTTTTGAAAATGATTCAATTTTTTACACTTGTGACATTTCTGACCAAATGCTAAGCACTTTACTCTTTTAGACTCATGTTTGGCACCACAATTACGACAGTTAACAATGAAGCTTGACTTGGGTTTTGCTGACTCACCCTTGTGCTGTACTGAGCATGCTCCTTTAACTAAACTAGTCTTAGAACTTGCTGGAATACTATGGGGTGTCCCTGCCACACCCGCAGGGGCTGCAGCTGCCATATGCTTAGGTGTATTTCTGCTTGCCACATGCTGCATGCTGTCTACATTTGCTTTGGCACCTGCTGAAGCCATGCACTTGTCAATAGCAAGCATACTTGTGTGCTTTCTGTAACTTCATGGATTTGACAAATCTCAACAGCTTTGCTCAATGTTAAATCTCTGTCATGAAGCAAAATCATTCTCACAGCAGCACTATTAATACTACACACAATCCTGTCCTTTATTAGCTCATCTTTTAAATCACCAAACATGCAAATTTCAGTTTTGTTTCTCAAGTCAGTAATATAAGCTGTAAATGTTTCTCCTGGCCTTTGGTCTCTTGTGTAAAACATATGCCCTCTAATGTAACATTTGTCTGGGGGTTGCACATTTCTCTGAATTTACACTTAAGGACTCGGGGTCTTCCCTTGATTCAGCCTGATCAGCAATATGCTGATTTTCTCCTTCCCCTTCATACACTGTCTGCTGGTGCATACACAAATAAACACTCTATCTATGGCCGCTGACCCAGCTAGGTTTAGCAAAATGAATGCCCTGGTGCATCCATCTTTATCGGAATAAGCCGCTTATATGAAAATATCGTACTCTTACTCAAATATTCTCCAATTCTATGCAATATTCTGATCAAATACTAGTGGACCTGGTCTGCAAAATGCCTCTGCCATATTAACTCATCAGGAAAGGGTTTTGCAAGTATGCATGAACACATGCACACACACACATACATATATATGCCAGAAATTTATGCCAGTACTTGTAACTATGCCCAATAGAACAATAAGCTTCTGAGTAATCGAACTCTGTGAAATACTTTGCAAAATAAGTCTCCATGGCACAACAACACACTTGAAATTATTGTACTATGAGAAATCATCTCTTATCAGTGTAAGAAACATTTCAGATAACTGCTCGGTGTGAGTAAATTGGGCAGTAGAAGAAGCTCAGAGTAAGAAACATTTTGAAGTAACTGCACATTGCAAATAAATAGCACACAGCACACTGAAACAATTCCTAATGGCTGTACCTAGCTAAATAACTCTTCACAGTGCAAGAAACAATTTGCAGTAGTGGCCCTTTTGTGAATAGGCACACCCAGCACAAGAAAACTTTTCAAAATGGCTGTATTTTGACTGCACTTTACAAAATAGTTGCATTTTGTACACAATAAACTCTTTGGAATAAATGTGCAGTAATAAACATACACTGTAAGCACATTTACACACATTGCGATACTTCAGATAACTCTAGTTATGCTATTTAAAGCTTTAATCAATGCAAAATAGTAGTTTATACCAAAATGCTGTAATGTGCAAAAAAATACAGTCACCTTGCTTTATTTATGCTTAATATGCCCTTTCTGCTGTTTATTTTATTCATTTTGCCCATTTACTCATTTTGCAATTCCAAGGTGGCTCTGAACCTCCTATAGGCTTTTCTGAAAATTATTTCATCAAATATCTTAATTTCGAACATTTTGTTTAATCAATAAACTTTTTATGCTTTTTATTTGCTTAACAAACATTCTGTGCTATCTGTTCACTTAGTAATGTGTTCTGTGCCCTTGTAATGCTCCATTTTATCTTTTTTATAAAATAATAATTTGTGCAAGTTTACATTACTTTAACTTGTTTCTAGCCCATTTTTGGCTCTCATTTCTCTTATTTTACCTTCACTGTTGATTCGGCACCTCTCAATACCAGTCTCTGGAATCTCATCAGGATAAAACAGATGAGTATTCATGAGTTCTGTTCAAGCAGCTTTATTATGTACAAACACATCAGTAATGAGGCATTAACTTTAACTTAGATAAACTTAGAAACAAACTGACACTCTCTCTCATACATGTTCACTCTCTGGCTGCACTCTCAAAATGGCACTGAAGCTAGCACATGCTTGCTATTTATCTGCATGTGCTGTCCTTATAAATGCTTCTTAAAAGTACAACACACATACATATTCTACATTTACTATTTCCTTTTCTCAGACCATGATACTAGACTAGAGCAGTAGAGGCCGGTTTTGTAGTTGGAGGAAGTTGGACTTGAAACTTAATTATGTCACTCAGAGCCATGCTTAGCTCATCTGGCACCCAGTGACATTTCCAAGTTTGGAGCCCCTAAACTCTAAAGTGAGAAGCAAAAAACAAAAGAAGTGTTCCTAATTTGGCACCCCTTGTCTAAGGAGCAAGCCAGGTCCATTCCTCTTTTCTCTCCGATTTGTGCCCCCTGCGTTGGACTATGCACAGGGTGCTGCAGCACTGCACCAAATGCTGTGTCGTCATTCTGAAACTGAAGGTTGGTACTGAGAATCGCACCCCCTGATAAATGGGGTGGCTGCCCACTCACACCACCCAAGCTATGCTTCTGTTATCACTAATAAGATTTTTCTGATCAAACTGTTTCATTCACTTTATTCTAACTTGTCTTTTGAAAACCACATACATTTGGCAGTGTAGCTTATGACTACCCGACCTACTGAAAATTTAAGATGGTATTGCCTGGCTTTTATCTGATAATCCTGCCAATTTCTTATTTGTGAGGGAAAGAAAGACAAGTTCACAGTGAAATTTTGAATAAATAAATGATAAGAAGTTCGAAATACAAGAGTGCTTCACATGCAAAAGTGTAGGCATTATTTATGCTATTAAGTGTTCCTGTGGAAGCTTTTATATAGGAGAAAGCAAAAGAAGTTTAGGGGAAAGAATAAAGGAGCATGTCAGGAATGTTAAAAATAATAAGGCTATAAGTCTAGTAGCAGAATATTTCAATAGGATACATCAGGGAGATTTTAGCAGTTTACAAGTATCAGTTTTCGAACAAATTAAGTCAAAATTTCTTAGTGAAGATATGATTAAATGTTTATTAAGGAAAAAGGAATACATTTTATATTGATATATAATACATTATAACCGATAGGGTTGAACAAAGAATGTAACTGGAAATGTTTTTTTAAATGTAAGGGTTTTTTAAACCATTAGCACTTTTTACTAATTAATTGAATGTATTATTGAATTAGTGCTTTATTAATTAACCTGTTAACAGTTAAATTTTTTTATATAAAAGGAGATGTTTTTTAGATGTAATTTACTCTGTAAAGGCTGTGTTCTAGCCGAGGCGCTAAGAGAGATTGTTTTGCTGCTATTAGATACATCTACTGTTAAATTAAAGTACTTTTGCTGATATTGTGCCGGAGGTTTTAGTTCCTGGTCTTTGTTGGTGTTTTTCTACATTTTTGGAAAGTGGTTTCAACAATGACTCTTATGACCAGTGAATCTTTTACCTTCCTGCCCCGTATTTTCCATGAAATGGGTATGGGTTTCTCACAAAAGAATGGAGAATTGAGTGCACAACAGGGACCCAGGACTGTGAATAATGCCAATAAGGAAAATGTGGGTCCTTCGACTAATAACATACTTGACATACAATCCAATGTGTTTAGAAAATGGGAATAAAGCAGACCTTGTACGACATCCAAGCCTTTCGCTGTGGTGGGTTAGAGAACTGAATTATCTTCTCTACCGGTAGTACAGGAACTATGTACCCAGATAGAAAAGTTAATATTTAAAGAGACTGCAGTGTTTTATAATTTACACAGCTTACAAAGATTCCAGGAATTAAAGATTACACCTCATGGGCTCTGGGCTTTAAAAAGTCAATCTACTCCGTTTGATTTATCAGAGGAACAGGAGCGTGTGTTCCATGAAAGGTGGACAGTGGCTGCTCATCGATGCAGCAAGTGAATTAGTAACAATACTAATTGAAAGGGACACACTTAAAAGAAATAAACTGAAGGAGGAAATTAAAAAGCTGTGTGTGGATGTGGTGAGGGAGGCATCTAATTCTGCCTTGGAATTCTTTCTTGGTAACATGAATGACCAATTATTATCCTATGAGAAAGAGTTAATCAACCGTAAAAAGAATAAACTTCAAGGGGACCTATGCTACTACGATTGGAAGAAGGCGTTTTTGTTATCATCCAATCAGCAGTTCCAAAAAGAACAGGAAGTTTGGGGTCAGCAAAGTAATAACTTTTTTCCAGGGGAAAGTGCGGCGTCTTCCATGGATGAGGGTGAAACAGAGGAAGAACAATTCCCAGGGCTGCCGAGACCAAGTAACAAAGAATCCTTTTGAAAGACATTTTGTGATCCAGCAGGACCAAGGAACGGTACTAAAAAACAGTCTTGGTATGGACATGATGTTAATAGGGACCAGGGCTATGGCCCATACAACAAACATAGCAAATGGACATATTAATAAGGTATTTAGCATTGAAAATGATTCTTATGTTGTAAACTTATCTTGTCTTGTATTAGATGAAGTAGAAATGTCAATATTGCAGAGGGGTTTAAAGTTTATCCCATCAGTTCTACCTAGGTTATATGAGTTAAAAAGGGATGTGTTCAAATTGGTACACAAGATGCATATAAGAGAATGTTTTCATAGCTCTGCAAGTTTGGAATGTAATTTGTTTGCTAATGAGACTGAGTCATCAAGTGATAATAGTTATTACTCATGCAATTCTGATGTAGACATTAATGCTTATTGTAGATTAGATATTACTAAAATACCATCTAAAAGTACATTTATGCCATCATTTAATAATGAAAGTATTCAGCGTTTTTACAGTGCATTTAATTTAGTACTAGAATGGGAAATGCATGAATTTAATAAGGTTGAGAAAACATTTAATTTATCCAAAACTGAATGGATAAAATTAAAATAGTTGAGTGAGAATGATCAAATAGTGTTTAAGCCCTCTGATAAGGGAGGCAAGTTAGTGATAATGAAATCTATTAATTATTACAGTATGTGTATAGAGCATTTGAGTAACAAATCAGTTTACTGTAGAGCAAATACTGATGTTTATACACAAGCTAAAAGGGAATCTGAGCAACTGATAAAAAGTATGTTTAAATTATTTTACAACATCAGATGTTACTAACAAATTAAGTTTTTCTGCATTCCCCAAATACATAAGAACATGCAACATCCTCTCGGACACCCTATAGTGTCAGCAAGTGGCTATTTTACCCACAATTTAGGGTGTTTCTTACATTAATTTGTATTGAAAGAAGTGGTGAAATTACTATCCTATATTAAGGATTCTTTTGATTTCTTGAAAAAATTTGGGGGAATAAAATGGGAACAAGATATGTATTTTTTGGTAGTGGATGCAATTAGCCTGTACTCAAGTATACAACACAAGTTAGGGATGGAAGCATTGAATTATTTTCTGGGAGACAGTCCCAGAACTCAATATATTAAGAAAGCAATATATTTCTGTTTGGCAAACATTTTTGAATTTGATGGAAACCTATATAAACAAATGCAGGGTACAGCCATGAGGGCAACTTTTGCCCCCATGTATGCAAATTTGTTTATGGGTTTGGTGGAGTTTACCCATATATATAGAAATAGTTTCTACAAGGATTATGTCAAAAGATATTTCAGGTTTATATATGACCTCGTATTTATATGTCAAGGGGAAGCAATGAAGTACAGTCATTTATTAAATATTTGAATGAAAGCAAATATCAAATTAAATATGATGGTTTGCAGGAGGGAGCATCGGTGAATTATCTAGACATAACCTTGGAAGGTCTAGGGAATGGGAAGATTAAGAAAAGAATATATAGAAAGTCCGAACAGACAAATTACATGCTACATGCATTGAGCTGCCATCCAGAACACACTTTGATATCTATCCCTTATGGAAAAATTTTGAGAATAAATAGGCTCTGCAGCAATAGACATGAATTAGAAAGGGAAGCTAAAAAAACAATAATTATGTTCCTAAATAGGGGATATGATGAGAGACTGGTTTTGGATAGTTATGCCAGAATATATGGAGATGCAGAGAAAGAGAGGGGTAAAAGACAAAGTAAAATATATGGGAAAATAGAAAAAGAGTTAACTCCAGATAAGTCTCTATTCATTTTTTTTAAAATATACATTATTTTCTGTCAGGCTACAGAAATTATTGAGAGATTATTGGAACATAGTAAAAAGGGAAGTTTCATCTCTTGTAGAGGTAGGGTTAAAATTTCCTACCAAAAGGGGCACAATTTGAAAGATTTTTTGGTCTATGGCACATATAGAAGACCTGTGGAAAATATAGCAAGGGAATTGTCTAAGGGTGGCACTATCCCGTGTGGCAAATGCACGATATGTCAGCATGTAGTAGCAACTTTTGAAAGAATAAATGGTAAGAAGTTTCAAACACAAGAGTGCTTCACATGCAAAAGTGTAGGCATTGTTTATGCTATTAAATGTTCCTGTGGAAGCTTTTATATAGGAGAAGCAAAGTTTACGGGAAAGAATAAAGGAGCATGTCAGGAACGTTAAAAATAATAAGACTATAAGTCCAATAGCCGAACATTTCAATAGGATACATCAGGGAGATTTTAACAGTTTACAAGTATCAGTTTTAGAACAAATTAAGTCAAAATTTCTTAGTGAAGATATGATTAAATATTTATTAAGGAAAAAGGAATACATTTTTATATTGAAATATAATACATTACAACCAAAAGAGTTGAACAAAGAATGTAACTGGAAAAGTTTTATTTAAATATAAGGGTTTTTTAAACCATTAGCACTTTTTACTAATTAATTGAATGTATTATTGAATTAGTGCTTTATTAATTAACCTAACAATTACATTTTTTATATAAAAGGACATGTTTTTAGATGTAATTTACTCTGTAAAGGCTGTGTTCTAGCCAAGGCGCTAAGAGAGATTGTTTTGCTGCTATTTGATACATCTACTGTTAAATTAAAGAACTTTTGCTGATATTGTGCAGGTGGTTTTAGTTCCTGGTCTTTGATGGTATTTTTCTGCATTTTTGGAAAGTGGTTTCAACAAGGTATATTATTATTTCCACATAAGTGTAGTGCAAGGAAAAGCAGTGTTAAATCCTTGAATCATTTTGTAAAAAAATATAGCATATGACATCAGTTGTATCACTGATTAAAAAAGATACAAAGAACTGAGGAATTTTACCTTTTATTTGTGTGTGTGTGTGTGTGTGTGTGTGTGTGTGTGTGTGTGTGTGTGTGTGTGTGTGTGTGTGTGTGTGTGTGTGTGTGTCCATGTGTGTGTATGTGTGTAGGTATGTAGATGTATATGACTACAGATGAATGATGAAGTGTTTTCACAAATCCATGTTTCAGTAGTTAATGTTTTATTGAGTTATCCCACCATATGCAGAGATTCTATATAAATATTTACAGGTGATCATGCATGACAAATGTACTGCATTATAAATGTATAGGATGGGTTAGATTACAGCATGTGCAATGGTTGAGTGTTACATGCTGATGTTTGTAGTATTGTGTGGGATCTATTATTAACCTAGATATAGGTGAAATCTGAAAAAGGTGTGCATGCAGCTGAACACCATTAACTGCTGTCTTTGTAACTTATTTTATGATATAAATAATTCAATTCAGGTCAATATTTCTGCTACATCTAGTTGAATATGTTATGATAAACTGAGAAACAAACTGAATTCTGCACTTAAGTATGATCCAGTAGCGGTCAGTATCATCAAGCTCAGCTCTGACTATAACATCTAAATAAAAGAGTGCCTCATAATTTTTTAATTGCCGTTGCAAACTGGAATTTCATTAAATTCTTACTGTTGATAAATGCTTTCTAATCCACTGTTTCTTTCGTTGCTATGTAGAACCCATGGGTATTGCGGTTATTCATGTTATAAGCAGACCTGACCTAGGAAATTAAATGCCTTCTATGATTTTAATAAATATGTTAACTCAGCACCTGGTAGATGGCTTTGTAATTTTATTAGAAATGATTTATTTAAATGTGGCCCAGTGGGACACAATGTCTGCCCTCACTCTGTCAGATTCAGTAAAAATTTGGATTTATGTGGAGAAACTGTTATGTGTTTCCTGAACAGCTGACTGCAAACAGATGTAGTTGCTGCAACAATACAGTGATGTCTGTGAAGGCTTGACACTTTGGGCACTGTCTGTTTATTATATTCTGCTCATGTGCCATCTCCTAGCTACAGTGGTAAACTTTGCAGCTTCTCATTTTACATTTAGCTGAATTAATCTGGGATGAGCAAGGCCCAGCATAGGTCATTAGAAGTCTCTACAGAATAAACAGTGTTGTGTTTTATAGAATCAGTATGGGAAACTTAGCAATCATAACGGTGCCTTAGTCCCTACTACTGAAATTTGACATAAAATATAACTGCCATGTTTGTGTTCCCTTTGTGAAGAAATAAGTCCAGTCAGCATATATGATTTAGGACTCTATAATAATATGTAAATATTTTTGAGTTCCCCAGTTTTTCCTTTATTTTTGATTTGTTTGCATTAATGCCTAAATTCTGCAAATACATAAAAAATGTATACTGCATTAAAGATAGGCTATTATATATGTAGCAAATATTTTATTGCTTCTACCATAATTGTTAAATCTGTTATAAATTGTAATAGTGACATTTTTTACACAACATATTTATTCATCTCTAATGCTATATTTCTTCAAAATTATTTGTTGTGCATGGAGTACCACAATTAAACCATGCAACTAGGGAAAAGAGCTTTTTAAGCACTGTTCTGATGTCTGAAAGATGCTTGATGAGCTATTGGTAAATACCTCTAAAAGCTTTTAAGCTCTAGTCTCCTGATGAAACATATGAGTGGCCAGTGTCAGCCACCATAAAACATCCTCAAGAAATGAGAGCAGCTTGAAAACCTGTTAGACATCTATACTGCCATATGTCTAAACAAAAGTGTGGTAAAATGTCTGACAGCTAAAATGCTGTTTACTTCTAAAAAATACAACACTTTTGCCTGCTGCTTGTGTTGCACTACTAAATGTTTTATGGCTGTCAAGGCTGAAAAACAGTCCATGCACCTGTACCTTTTTTATGTAACTGGTAGTACATGACACACAAGGGAGGATGTCATAATGATTAAGGTGTTTACCTTACAGACACAAGGTGCAGGGTTTCATTCTCACATGGGTTAATTGGCTAGACCTGAAATGATCCACAAGGGCAGTTATTCTAGTACTAATCTATGAACCTATAAAGCTCCATGCACCACAAATAAACAGGAAAAAATGTTTCCCAGGATCTCAGGGAAATATGCTATGTCGTCAAATGCCTCATAGTGTTAGCTCTTCCCTCTTCTGTCTGTGGAAACCATATATATGTTCATGTACATGCTTTAGTATCATGTCAAGAAACTGTTGTCAGCTAATGCCTATAAAATTCCTACTACATTCCCTGTCAGATAATGAAATGTTTCTACAACATAGATGATTAATGTTGCATTTACCTTTGTGTTATCAGAGATGGACAATCCTTGCATTTCCCTTGACTATGTTTTTGCACAACATTAGTCTCTTAACTCCTGTAGAAGAAAACAATGCCTTGGTCATGGAAGTAGTTGTATTTAAGGTGCTGGCAGAGCAGGCTTTGTCATGGAGGGTGACAACTTGCATCATCATCATCATCATCATCATCATTATCATATTCATCTATACCAAGATGGACAGGCATAAGGGTCATTATCATGTCATAAAACCGAGCTCTGAAAATGCAGCTTATAGTCACCATACTAAAAGAGCAGAATCTGTGTGTCTAACTATGGGGGTCCCCTGTGCCCAGAAATTACCAGGTGTGGGTGCTTTTTTGATGGACCTTAAGGATTTAGTTTCACAACCTTGGTGATTCCTGGAGGGGGCATTTAAACTGGATAGAGGAGTGGGTTATATGATATGTGTGTATGCTGTATTCCAGCCTAGATGTTGAGTTTTCATAGTGTTTTGCATGGCTGTTTTATGTAGAGATTTCATAACCCACCTCAGCAAAAATTAGGAGGGTGATGGTGTACTATGAAGTGTGGATATGCTGTTTAACAAATAAGGACTCTGGTGAGAAACTAGCCTTCAGTTTATACGTGGACTAGCATCTCTTTTCAGACTATGTCAGTGATGGATAACAATAGTGTGTTATTAGTAAGTATATTGATCAACAAAGTCAAGAAACAAGTACAAGTTTGTTATAAGAGATGTTATAAAACTAGAAAATCATATGACAGGCGCATCTCCCAATAAGTCTCCAAACACATATTCCAGCAATTTATTGGCTGAGGATTAGAAAACATTTCTTATGTCATCCATCAAAAAAATATTCAATCAATTCCATCTTGCCCCCAACAAATTCTAGCATCAGTATTAGCACCCAAATCTACTCACTAGCAGAATATGCAGCTCATTCGCAAACTGATGAAATTATAGTCAATGACACCAAAAAGCTAGTAAAAAACCTCAATGGCTCTTCTATCAAATCAAGCTTTATGTACCCAACATTTTTAAGGAAAATAGCAGACAAAGTTGCTGAACCACTAATCTTCATTTTAACCTTCCCCTGTTAACTGGGATCATCCCACTGTATTTAAGTGCACTACAGTTATCTCTCTCCAAACAGCAACTCTCCAGAACATCTAAAAGACTATAGACTAATACCAAATATATCCCAACATTGAGAAATATTTGAGAAATGTGTTTATAAACACATATTTATGTAAATAAGTAGCTATGGTTAGGGTTTCTATAATGCCTTTGTCACCAAAAAAGCCCTCTTCTATAAGTATGGACTCCATCTATTCCAAAATGAATGAGGGGAACATTACATCATGTGTATTTGCTGAAATGACTCAGGGATTTGAAATGGTTAATAACGATATATTACTAATTAATGTATAAAGTTCAGCTTTGCTAAAAATACAATATATTTCTTTAAAAACTACCTAGCAAATAGTACATTCAAGGTTCACTATAGTAGACAAACCAAGTTGGCTGGGTTACATCCAAAACACTCACTACTAAAACTAATGAACAACTACATAGACCCACATATGCAGAAGTACTCACATGTGATCAACCCAAACATCCAAGACCTACTAAAAGCATCTCTTAGTAGCTCCATACACACTACAGAAATACAGCCCTTTGCACAACACACAACTCTGAAAATCAAAGTAGCCTTGCTTCCAAGCCCATAAGGAAACACATTACACAGACAAACATTTTAGTTATTGGGGATTCCATTGTAAAACATACTGATGACCCCCTTACCAGACTAAACAAGGAGAAGATCACAGTGATCTGTCTGTCTGGAGCCAAGATCTGCCAGATCATGCATGCGCTTAGATCTTTAAACAACAAGTACCAGTATTACATAGTCATAGTCCATGTTGGTGTAAATGACTTAAAAATACCTCACTGGACTATATGAAGAGAGACATGACTGAGCTCTCTGAATATGTGTCCTAGATGGGTATGAGCCTAGTCTTGCAAAAAAATTCTACCTTCACCAATGATGGTGCCACAGTACCAGCATAAAACGATTGACTTTAACAACTGGCTTCATACCTCTCAACCTGGAAATATCAAAAATCTGGCAAAGCCCATGAAAAATAGGTACAAATCTGTATGCTGATTAACATAACACTTGCATACATAATTACGTAGCCCTGTCCACTCCAATGGCATTGTTGGATACCAACTTTTAAACGCAAACTGAAGAACAGACAACCAAACTATGGCACCATTCCAATGTCCCATTACCTGGCTATTTTGCCCCATTTACCATAAACACTATGCGTTCATACTGCTTTACTTCTACAATGATTATTTGGAATTTATTTTTACACTTTACAGCACAATGCACAAACACCAATAGACATCTGCTTTTAGAGCACAGTGCACAAACACTAATAGATATCTGCTAAACAAAGCAATACTGTCTCACAATGAAAATAGACTTGACATTCAAACTTCTCTGCCCTTGAAAACTTACATTCATTGAAACAGCATTTAAATCCACACCACATCCAAAGAAAATGCATCTGGCCAGTGATGGATAAAGATTGCCTTTGGGCTGTTTTCAAATCATAGGCCCTGTACACACAAAACAAGAAACTTACATGTGTCCTTTGATACACCTTCCAGACTTTATTAAATTATATTCTTTGTATAATACAGCACACTTGTTAGACTTAGAGTGCATTTTAAATTTATTGTTTGAACATTTCCAGTAGGCAATGCAACAAAATTCATGAACCAATAATGACAAAACTGCATAATTCAGAACATTTCTATCATAAAAGTCTACTTTCACACACACACACACACACACACACACACACACATATATATATATATATATATATATATATATATATATATATATATATATATATAGAATGACAGTAGCGTAAGCCAGAGTCGTCATATTGCACAGCTTCTTGCATTTATTTTCAATTTCAGTTTTTTTTTTCGGGCGGGGGACAAAAGGCCAAAAACCTGGGGCAGATTTTAAACATTGCTTGTATAATTTTGGAAAGTTGCTAGAATAAAATGTTATGTTACCACCATGCATTTCACTGCCAAGTCTTGTACCCAGGACCCTGTGAACTACCACTATGCCAAATCAGCAGTTTCCTGAAAGATAGGAAAAGTGAAAGTTAAATGGCTATCATTTAATGAATTCAGTTCTCACTTCTCACCATAGCTCTCAACCTCTTAGCACAAAAAACTTGGACAAAGTCAATAATAGGGGAATACAGCCCCAAAACAGAGACAAATCTCAAATACTGATCTTATAAACTTAGAAAATTGGTAGACTAAATGGTTTTGGTCACCATTTATTTTATGAAGAATATAGAGTCTGAAATTTAAATGCCTGTCATTAGTGAATTCAATCCTTCACTGATTTGCCACAAAAGTCCTGAAAAAACACAGATTTTATGAGGAACAGAACAAAAATATGAGGCATAAATTCATAAGTGGTGCTGGCTAGGGACTTTAGGCTTTTTTACCTATACCCAAGGTACAGGGTTTGCGCCTGAGTACCTGTAGCTACCAGGTGTACTCAACTGGGGCATTTTCACACACACACACACACACACACACACACACACACACACACACACACACACTGAACTCCACTCACTCAAGTAGCTCTGCAGTACTTCCATCTTTCTGGGCAGTTCCTCACAGTAGTAAACAGTCCTTCAATTCTTGCTTGCACTCGCAGAAACAGTTCTTGCTGGGCAGTAAGGAAACAGTCCATGTCCACTTGTACTCATTCCTGGGCAGAAACCAGAAATGTGAGCCCTTGAGCTCAATTCTGACTGGCTGACGTCATCTCGCACGTGATGACGTCAGCTCAAAAAGCAAAAATTAAAAAAAAAAATCAGAAATGAAGGGGTGCCACTCGGGAATCATGGCATCTCATTATTTGGACCCCAAAACTCAGTAAAATCTGAGTAATTCAGTATGGTTGGGAGGTATGATTGGCTTAGTTTCTGGTGTCACAACAAGCTGATCCGATATCTGTCAACCTGGGGAGACATTATTGACAAACCGTGCTGCTTTGTCAGGGATGGTTTGCACTTGTTACCACTTATCTTCTAGACACTGGTAAAAACTTTATCTATCCCCAAAGTGTCTAGGAAGGAAATCCTTCTGTGTGGCTCAAATTATAAGCAAAGGCATGTCATCAAGGTCAAAGTAAGTCATAGTACCATTGTACTCTGCCGTCATCAGGCCCATAATTGAGTATAATGTTCCTCCTGCATGTACCTAACCAGACACTTACACCAACTGGAGTGGCCCCCAGACATTTTTCACAAAAAAAATTACAAAGCATAAGACATATGTATTATGCATACTGACTAAAGGCCCTATCCCTTTGCTCTGTCTCATGCCATTTATTAACAGGTGACTTACACCTGACCTACAAGGGATTCTTCTATCCAGCCCTGATGAAAATTTTAAATATTCACAAGAAAACTTATATGAGGGTTATGCATTCCATGGACCTGAAATTTAATTGTAACTCCAAAGTAACTTGCTGGAAAGACAGATTCATATTGTATAGGCTACCTCATCTATGGAATAAACTTCCCATCTCCATAAAACAATGCCAGTACATCACTCTCTTCGAAAAGAATTTGGATAAATGGATGGGAAACCATAAATTCACTCTCAGGGTAGTGCCCCTGTCCTTTGTGGACATATGTAGTTTGTAAAATGACTCAGGGCTCCCACACCCAAAGACTTACTACCCTGATAATACTGGAACTAGCAAAAAGTACTCCAGGACCACCAGGACTTCAGGCAGAAACAAACCTTTTATTAAAATGTAAGCGCTTTCATGCCTACAACACGGCACTTCATCAGACATAAAACAAATGAATCACAAGTTTATTATATACTATAATCAATTAAAATCAATTGATATAAAACAATTAAATAATTAATTAATGAATCAATTTACATTCCTTTAACAAAGGTTTTAGAGGTACAAATGCATTTAAACCAGGATTTCTATGTGCTTGTAACTTCATTATCCACCTACTCTCAGATTTCTCTATGATATTGTTAAAATCTCCACGTCTTTTACTGGAATTAAAACACTGTAGTACTAAGAACTCAAAGGAATGATCATTAAAACTATAAATATGTTTAAATAAAGTACTATTCATGTCATGGTTTCTAATGTATCCAACATGCTCTAAAATTCTTTCTTTTAACATCCTTGTCATTTTACCAATATAAAAACTTTCACACTTTGTGCAGGAAGCAAGATACACCAAACATTTCATGATACAATCAGCATAAAATCTAGGGATAAAAGTAAACCCATTATATGGGTGCATAAATGTCTTAACATCTGACATATACTGACATGCTGAGCAATTCCTACATTTAAGCGTCCCCTTTCTATCAGAAATGGGAGTGGTATCAGTTCTTTTACCATAGCAAAGATGTCTTTTAAGAGAAACCCCATTCTTGAAACAAAAATGAGGTTCATCTCCTACAACATCAAAGATAGTATTATCAAATGTCAAAATAGGCCATTTCTTACATATAACATCACATACAATTCCTACATCACTTGAAAAAGTGATAACATGTTTTAAAAAATCATTTTTATAATTACTAGAGGATGTAACTAGAGCACGTCTACCGTAAAAATAGCGTCTGTCTGACCCCATCCTATCTACAGAAGTATCTCTTAATACAGGGCCCACTTCATTGTCTGAATATCCACGGGCTAAAAACTCAGTCTTCATAGTACTTAGATTATGCCTAAATCTATCATTATCAGTGTTCAGTCTAGAAGCTCGATGAACTTGATTTTTAGTAATGTTCTTAAAAACGTGAGAAGGATGCATACGACTACGGTGAAGCAGTGTATTTCTCCTACAAGGCTTCCTATACATAGAAGTCTGTAAATTTGCACCATCTTTAAATAGATGGACATCTAAAATGTTTATCAAAGTTTCATGAACATTAAGACTAAATCTTAAAAACTCTGTAGTAGACTCTAAATAGGAAATAAAATTCCCCAATTCCACATTAGTCCCATCCCATAAAAGAAAAATATCATCCACAAACCTCTTATAAAATTTGAGGTAAGGATGAAATTCATGTTCAACAAAAACAAACTCATCTTCCCAATTAGCCATTACTAGATTGGCGTAGCTATTGGCACAGGAAGTGCCCATAGTCACGCCAATCTTCTGCAATCAAATGCAATTGTCAAACAAAAACACATTATTTTCAAGGATAAGTTCCAACAGTGTACATCAGGGAAATATCATATCATGTGTAAAATCACTATGCTTATGGAGAAATAATCTAACTGCTTCAACACCTTCCATATTAGGGATAACCGTAAAGAGTGTATTAACATCCAACATAACCAGTAAAAAACTGGAAACATGATGTGAAGAACAAAAATCATATAAATTAGATAAAAAATGTGAAGTATCACATAGAATAGTACCCACTCTATCAACTGAGATTCTAAGCTTATGCTCTACATAGATCGAAAGAGGTTCAGTAAGCCATCCATTACCTGATAGAAAGGGGACATTTAAATGTAGGAATTGCTCAGCGTGTCAGTATATATCAGATGTTAAGACATTTACGCACCCATATAATGGGTTTACTTTTATCCCTAGATTTTATGCTGATTGTATCACAAAATGTTTGGTGTATCTTGCTTCCTGCACAAAGTGTGAAAGTTTTTCTATTGGTAACATGATAAGGATGTTAAAAGAGAGAATTTTAGAGCATGTTGGATACATTAGAAACCATGACATGAATAGTACTTTATTTAAACATATTTATAGTTTTAATGATCATTCCTTTGAGTTCTTAGTACTACAGTGTTTTAATTCCAGTAAAAGACATGGAGATTTTAACAATATCATAGAGAAGTCTGAGATTAGGTGGATAATGAAGTTACAAGCACATAGAAATCCTGGTTTAAATGCATTTGTACCTCTAAAACCTTTGTTAAAGGAATGTAAATTGATTCATTAATTAATTATTTAATTGTTTTATATCAATTGATTTTAATTGATTATAGTATATAATAAACTTGTGATTCATTTGTTTTATGTCTGATGAAGTGCCGTGTTATAGGCATGAAAGCGCTTACATTTTAATAAAAGGTGTGTTTCTGCCTGAAGTCCTGGTGGTCCTGGAGTACTTTTTGATAGTTCCAGTGTGTGTTTTACATTCGGGGACCTTTACTGCCTTGGATTATACACTTCTTTTGGTGTTTTACCCTGATAATACCCCATCCCATATCTGGGAAATTAAGATTATAATATTAAAGTTTATTAAGATATAATATTGTAATATCCTGGTTATTATTGGCTAGGTATGTAAAGGCTGTTGTGCCATTAGCCTAGTAATCGCTTATGAACCTATATTCCAAGGGACCTCTTAACATTGGTGTTCCTCCAGGCTCGGTCCTTGTCTCCTCATTTTTTTCCTTTTCTCAGATGACCTTACTAATGAATTATCTGGACTAGATATTTATGTGATACATAGATGGCATCTTACTCCTGGTGTCAAGCAAAACTTATGAAACTCTTCAAACAAAGATACAATAAAGCTTCTTAGATTTATGCAAATTGTCAGCCACTAGTAAACTACTTATCAAGCCAAGCAAATCCTATGTAATGGCATTTGGTTCACCTAATAAGCTAGCAAACCTCCTTCTCACACTGACTAATACCCAAGGTAGTCCAGTACCGATCACAACTGAATACAATACCTAGGAAAATGTCACTGAAAAGTCTCAAACCAACTGAAACTAGTTTATAAACTTTCTTATCTGCCATCCATTATTTCTAAGAAAGCTATGACAAGAAATATACTTCTCCAGAAGACAGATTCCTCCGTACAATTATTAACACTTCACTCATGTTGCAACACACATAGACTTCAAACAACTCAAAATAATCTTCAGATTTCCATAATATAAAACTCATTTTTCCACCATAGCAACCTTATTAATATACTACATTTGCTCTCAGTCACAAATTAAGCCACCTATCTATTCCTCATACTTTTATTAAAAATTAATACATTTAGTTACTGCCCACCCTTAAGAAGAAAACTGCCATTAAAAGAATACACATACTCATTATGAAATCCACAGGAAGACCACATGACCATAGGTCTACCCTTGATTTAAAACCCACATAGGAGAAAAAGCTTCCTCCAGATCTGGAGCAGCAGCCTGGAATTGATTTCCAACAAACATTAGATCTTCAAAAATTTTAAATGACTTAACAATATTCAAAACCAGTTAAAGGCAAAACAATTCTTGGTGCATATGCTTATCAGAAAATGGCAACATTTTTTTTTTTTGAAAATGGCAAACGATTTGCAAAGCAAACCATGAGGCACAGCATATAATATAGCAATGACCCATGGCTGGGTATGAGTAATGGTCGATTACCCATGGTTTGTATCGCCTTTATGACCAAACAATGCCAACCATGGGTAAATCCAGCATTACCAACACCCAACCATGGGTTATTGCTATTACACAATGATATTATTTAAGAAAAGGTTACTTATTTTTCTTAAATAATGTATTTGTATAATGTCTCTGTGGTGTTTTTCTGCTTTCTTTACATATCCTGCTGCTTTTTTGATGTACTGCACATGTGCATGCATATGGGACCTAAGTCTCCATGCTTATGCAGTACAACAGTGGTGTGGAAAGGAAGATCTCAACTGCTTCATTATTTAAAAAAAAAAAAAAAAAAAAAGATTTGAAATCCAGAGGCATGAGAAAGAGATGGGGCAAAAAGGAAAATCAGGTATTTTTCTTTAGTTTGGCATAATGTACCTGATTTTCCTTGATTTCTGCCCTGTGTCTCTCATACCTCTAAACTGTCTTCAGATTTTGTACTTGTTGACCTGAACAGCAGCATATATTAATAGAAGAAAGTCCGGGTGACCGGACTTTTTTCTTTTGGTATATGCTGGACTTTACAATGGGGGTGCTGGTTGGACTGACCAGTAAGTGTACACATTTTTGAGTGTTAATGTCCAGTCATTGTATAATACTGTATATATATATATATATATATATATATATATATATATATATATATATATATATATACATATATATATATATATATATATATATATATATATATATATATATAAAATCTCCTCTAAACTGTCAATGCAGAGCATTTAATCTATACTATGGTTCTACCAACTAATTAGAAATATGCTAAATCCTACACCCCATGGTAACATCCAAAATACAATCATTTTAACTATAGTATTAAAGGGAAACAATGATGTTTTACATATTAACATATATCAGGTACACCTGTTGTAGCATGACAGTCAACTTCTATAGAACACTATTTATGAATAGGTTAAAACAGATTATAAACAGATCTAAGATATACTAAACCACATAAATTATTTCAGTTTCCAGTTTTAAGAAGTAAATCAAAACCAGAGAAAGGTTGTATGGAAGCAATAATAACCACTGTATTAAATACTACTACTATTACTACTACTAATCATAATAATAATAATAAAAATAATAATAATAATAATAATAATCTCTGTAGCAGTACTGATATTAATGACATGCAGCAATCCTTGATACAGTGATAATCAAATCACAACAGAGCTATAAATAACAGCATTTTATAGATTCTCTGCAGGCAAAGATCTTGCACGGGTATCAAAAAGAACAGTTATGACCCATCATATAATTAGCTGACAAATGCACTAACAAGATTTATGGGTAGTATCTAGTCTTAGTAGCTCTATATTATACAACGATCCCCCCATTAATATCCAAAAACGTGCGCGCTGATTGGTCAGCGTGCATGTTGTAAATCAGAGTTATAGTAATGGAAAAAGGTCCGGTCGCCCGGACTTTTTCCATTACTATAACTCTATTTTTACAGCAACGGAGAAAGCAAGATCCCCGTTGCTTCACACTGTCTCGCTATGTTAAACAAGTTTAACATAGCGAGACAGCTTTAAAAGAAGCAACGGAGATTCTCTGTTGCTTTTTTTAAAGCTGTCTCACTATGTTAAATGGGTATAACATAGCGAGAAAGCTTTAAAAAAGCAACGGAGATTCTCCGTTGCTTTTTTTAAAGCTGTCTCGCTATGTTAAACCCATTTAACATAGAGAAACAGTTTTTAAAAAGCAACGGAGATCTTGCTTTCTCCGTTGCTTTTGCCCACAGCTCTGATGTACTGCATAGGCATACGCATGTGCAGTACATCAGAACTGCAGCAGAATACCAGACAGCTGCAGAAGAGCATCAAGGAGGCATTATACAATGCCATTATTTAAGAAACTTAATTTTTTTTCTTAAATAATGTCATTGTATAATAGCAATAACCCACTTCTGGGTGTGGGTAGTGCTGTATTTACCCACGGTTGGCTTTGTTTGGCCACTCAGGCTTTGCCCTCATGACCAAACCACACCAACCGTGGGTAAATCCAGCACTACCCACACCCAGGTGTGGGTTATTGCTATAATATAGTGCTGTTAGTGCATGCACTGGGGATGTACCCAGCTGCTGCAATAACTGAACTGAAATTTCCTTATAGTTTCTGAATGCTACGTTTTTCCCAGATTTCTTCACTTTATCACTGTGTAATATCTGTGTGACTGTAAAATAAGACAGACATTGTAAATGTAGTCTAGACTTAATAAGATATATATTCAAACTGAGACTTCTCCAGATGGACTGTGTGTCCCATGGCATGCAGATCAGTGTACCTAAATCATTACCAAAAGCACTCAAACTCATATTCAGAACCCATAATGAGTTCCAGTTTACCTATTAGAAGGCTTTAAAAAAATTTTTATAGAACAGCGCAGCTGAAGAGTTAACATGCAAGAAAATAAAGGCTGGTATAAGAAAAAGTATGAATCAGTCTTGTTTCCGGCTATTGCTAAGATAGGGATGTAGATGTACTTAGATTCTTTGGAGTCATCAATGATAATAACTCTGCTAACATATTTATACTTGAGAGTTTACAGTAAAATTGAATTTAGCATAAGAATACTCTCTTGGGTTTGCCTGTAAGGAAAGTATGAAGTTCATCAAAAATGGGGATGTAATATTGCTAGGAAATGAGTTACATTTTCTTGCTAAAATGATGGCCAGAGTTTGATCATCTGATTTGATATGGAAAATAGAATAACAGTTTTCTAAAATTATGGGATTTGTATTAACTGCTATGAAAGAAAACAGTTTTGGGATGACAAAGATACTCATCAAGAAACCCATGTATAATAATAATATTTATTTATTATTTATTTCTTGACATTTGTTTACTGGGAAAGTCAAACTGAACAGTGGTCTTTTTCAGTGGAGAACCAAGGAGAAAAATTCCATTATACTGACATCATGAACATCATGTGCATTGCTTCATCATTTATAGTCAGTTTCATATTTTAAATCTTGACTACCTCTGTGGCTAATATCATCAAGAAAGTGTCATAGTAGGGAGCTGTAAACCCATCAGGACAAACAACTTCAGCTTTATTTTGTTTAGCAATGACATTAATTATCTCCTCCAGAGTAATGACAGACCTTTTACTTACAGGCATGGAATCATAGGCTTGTCTAATTGTACAAAATTGGCTGGCAATTAAGAATACATTACTCCGGTTTACCTTTGAATTGTCGTACACCATGTGTCTGATGTGCATAATGCCAAAAATACAGCTGCAAAAAATGACAATGCCGATTCACCATGTGTTTGAATGTCAAATAAGTGAATGCTTTTTTGCCATTCAAACACATGGATCAAATGTTGGAAATGGCTTTCCAGCAAACCATTTTCGACATTTGATCCTTCGAAGTTCTCCATATTTTGGTACTATGGCGGGTCGCACAACAGGGCGATCTGACATACCATGTGTGACAAAATTAAGGTAAATCCATTACTCCATCTCCAAATGGAGAGATGATAATTCAGCAAGCAAAGGACAGTAGCATTGCTGGAATTTAATTCATTCTCAAGTCTTGGTGAGTACCTTCATGAGGTGGACCCTGTTTTTCACAAAATCTCACCAAGGCAACACTGATATATAGATTATATTTTATATAGCTTATATCATGGACAGAAGTAGTTAAAAAGGAGAAAATATAGCTGGGTACACAAGACCCAGGATAATAAAGTGCCCATTCCTGGTAGGTGCACTGGTGCCAGGAATGGAAAAAAATGACAGTGTAGAATCTTCAAGACATGGAAACATTCTTACAGTGGGGCTAAGCTAGGCCCAGGAGGAGGATGGTCCTCCCTGCTGTAGATGGAATTAGTGGTCCACAACAAAGCACAAAAACTGATAGGCCAAGCAGAGCCATAAATACAATACCGTGGACTGTTGAGGATAAGAAAGAAATGATGTACTGTTACTATTATGCAAGAAGTCCAGAATTTCCAGACAGAAGCTAAGCTTCTGGTGTCATTCTAAGGGGATCCAGTATCTGTCTGCCTGGGATGACATGATCGACAAACCATGATGCTTTGCCAGAAATGGCCTGCACCTGTCACCCTTGGGATTCCAGATACTGACTAAGGCTCTTGCCACCCCTATAGTGCCTTTTTTAGGCAAGATTCAAATGACAAATTCACCACCATAACAGGTACAAGCAAGCAAAATCTGAGGGTAATGCTACTTAATGCTAGAAGTCTAAATTTCAAAATGCACTCACTCGAGGCACTCCTTAAAACGGAGAATATCGACATCTGTGCGGTGAGAGAGACCTGGTTCAAGGCTCCAGAGAGCACCCCTGCATTACCAGGCTATAATTCATACCACACCTTCTGACCACCTAACCTGGACTGAAGCACTAAAGAAGGAGCTGTGTCCATATTCATTAAGGATATCCACACCTCCAGGCTAGTTGCACAGCATAATGCATCTGAGATTATCCAAGTGCAACTAACTCTGGGCGAGACCACAGTCCAAATTGTAGCTTGCTACAGACCCCCCCCACCACCACCATGCTCCAGGATTCCCACTCCTCATTTCTTGATACAGTGGAAAATATTAGGGTACAACCTAACACCCTAATAATGGGGCGATTTCAACTACCCCACCATTAACTGGGAAAACTACTCATGTACCAACTCTTGTGCTCAACATTTTCTGGAATTCATAAATTCCAGTGCCTTGGATCAACTTATCCACACCCCCACCAGGGGCAGCAATACCCTAGACCTGGTCATTACCAATATGGGCAACTGGTGTTCCACACCAAAGGTCAATTCCTCTTTGGTCAGATCCGACCACAAGCAAATCACCCTAGACATCCACATCCCACCCCCACCCCCCATTAGGGAAACCACCGTAAAAAATTTCTCCAAAGCCAACTTCACGCTTCTTAAGACAGAAGTGGCAAACTTCACGACACCCATGCTGACGGACAATAGACATACAACTGCTGAATCCTATACAATTGCACTTTATAAGCACTTACACAAGTGCATGGATCGTGCAATCCCTAACAGAACCAAGATGCTATCCTGCAAAAAAAGGAAGCCAATCTGGTGGTCCCCTGCTATAAACAAACTCTACAACAGAAGAAAGAAACTGTTGCAAAAAAGAATAAAATCTCATGATTGGAGGAACTCTGTGGTCAGCCTCAGTAAGTAGCTGAGATCCCTCATAAAATTCTCCAAAGCTAGTTACGAAAACAAAATTGCCACTGATTCTAAAGACAACCACAAAGCATTCTATAGCTATGTGAAGAATCTCAATGGCAACACTCAGATCTGCTCTGAGTTACAGCACAATGGCACTAAATATACAGATCCAACTGATATTGCCAACATCCTGGCAGATAGGTCCAGAGCTAACTTTACCTCTCTCTCATCCCCTAAAAAGGCCCATCTCTATACCGGAAGAATGCAAAGTACCAGTAATCACGGCTGCACAGGTAAAAAACATACTCTCCAAAGCCAAGAACACAGCATCCATGGGACCTGACAACATCCCAGGCTGCGTTCTACATGGACTACAGAAAAAAATAGCACCCCACCTAAGTACCATGTTCAATCATAGCCTCACCTCAGGCTTTGTGCCCACTGAATGGTGCACAGCAATGGTTATCCCACTCCACAAAGGGTGAGACACCACAGACCCTGGTATCTACCACCCCGTTAGCCTGACGAGCCTGATCTGCAAGGCTATGGAGCGTATCATCAATACACTTATAAACAATGACACTGGTAATCTAAAAACTCTGGACCCTACTCAGTTCAGGTTTGTAAAAGGGAGATCATGTCTCCTAAACCTCATAGACTTCTTTGAAGTGGTCAGCAAAGCTGTAGATGAGGGTAAGGTGGTTCACACAGCCTATCTAGATCTCGCCAAGGCTTTCAACACCATCCCCTACTCTGGAATTATAGACAAACTCACTAAACAAGGTATAAATCCTTATGTCACAAGATGGGTTGCCAACTGGCTCACTGACAGAACCCACACTGTGAAAGTAGCAGACTCTAAATCCAATTTCAGACCAGTGACAAGTGGAGTACCACAGGGTTCATTCCTAGATCCTCTCCTGTTTGGTATCTACTTCTCTGAAGTACAGGCTAACACAGAAGGTCTTTGGCTAACAAAGTTCACAGATGACTGCAAACTAGGAGCCATAATCAAAACTCCTAATGATGTGGACATCATACAAAAGGGCCTCACTGAGACAGATGCCTGGTGTCAAAGCCATGACCTCAAGCTCAATGCCAAAAAGTGCATTGTCATCCCTTTTGGTAAAAATTCTGTACCCATGAACTACCACATAGGCAGCAGTCTACTTAACATTGAAAGTGTGATAAGAGACCTTGGGACACAGGTTGACAGTAGTCTCTCCTTTGATAATCATATCACCACAGTAGTCAGGAAATCCTTCTACATGGCACACCTCATCACAAAAGGTTTCTCATCCAGGAAAAAAGAGGTCATTGTTCCCCTCTACTCATCACTCATTAGACCCATTATAGAGTACAGTGCCCCTTTTGGTATGTACCTCACAAGACATCTGCAACAACTGGAAAGGCCACAGAAATAGCTCACAAAGAGGATTACTGGCTTCAAACAGATGCCCTATGCAGACTGTCTCAAAAAACTCCATCTTTACTGTTGTATATCACCTACTCAGAGGCGATCTCTGCCTAACATTCAAAGCTATGTCAAACCCAGAGCTGTTGGACATGCTCCACATAAAGAAATCCAAATCCCTCTGAGCTACATGCTCTAGGGTCCAAAATCTTGTCACCACAATAAACAGAACATGTTGGAGGGATAGATTCCTGTCCCAGAGACTTCCCATACTGTGGAACAAACTACCAATCTATATCAAACAAAGCTCCTCATTAGCACTCTTCAAGAAAAATCTTGCTGATTGGATGGGAGATAGGAAATTCACCCTGGGGATCACTTCTGTGGCTCTGTTTGACAGGGGCACAGGAAAATAATTTTCTTGGTTGGCAAAAGCCAGGGTACCATTTGGCTAGGCTTATATAGGCCTTAGGGCCAATAGCCTAGTACCTACCTATGAACCTATGAACCTTTAAGATATACAAAAAGATTAAGAGAGAAATTAGAGGAACGAAAAAATACTTCCACAAGAAAAAACTCAGAAACTTCAAATAAAAACTTGTGTTCATTAATACAGCAGATTTATGAAAAACAATACATAGACCAAGAAACCTTCGGATGTTTGGAAAAAGAAGCGAGTGAGGAAGTGTGAAAATATAAACAACAAAATCTAGAGACTTTTGAAAGTTATAAAAAAGAAATGAGGACATGGGAAAGAAAGCAGGATCTGATATTTTGCAATATTTATGCAAAGGAGAAAGCCAAATTAATCAATACAAAAAAGGCAGCCCCAAATATATTTGAAGAGAAATACAGGCAAAGGTATCCAGATATGGAAAATTTCACAATACAAAAAGTAAGATCACAAAGAGGGAACAAAGAACAAATGATTAATAAAGCAGAAGATAAAAAACATAGAAGTTGAAGTAATTGAATACCTGCAAAGTGAAGGCTTTAGTGTAGAAAGTCTAACACGGGTTATATCACATCATGGTGGAACAACGAGTCCCCCAAGTAAGGAGAAACAGGAGACATCATAAGAAGAAATATGGACATTGGAAAGAAAAAGAGATTTAATACAGTAGAATATTTACGCAAAGGAGAAAGCAAAACCAATCAATATAAAAAGAACAGCACCAAAGATATTTGAAGAGCAATACAGGCAAAGGCATCCAGACATGGAACATTTTACAATATGAAAAATAAGGGAAAAAAAGTAGATTAGAGGATTAGTAATGGAGAAGTTAAAGAAATAAAAAGTGAGGGTTATGGATTACCTGTGAGGTGAATCATTTAGTGTAGAAAATCTAACTCTGATATCACAGCAGGATAAAGCAATGGATCTCAAAATTAAGGTGAAAATAGTGGAAAGCAGTGGAATGGGAAACATCTGATCAGTTGCCATATGAAGATACTTTGGAGCCATCCACAGGAAACCAGTACAAAATGTTCAGTTGGAGTTGCACAGCAAGGAAAGGAAAAGAAAACTGTGGCAACTCTGATACAGTCAATATTGTGGAGTGATAGGCCAGTGAGTTCCCATATGAAAGAGCAATAGATGAACAAGGATGAACCTGAAGATAATGTGCCATAGGAAGATGCTCTGGAACTTTCTCTAGAATGCCCGCAGGAAATGGAGAACAAGGAATGTTCCTTCAGTTTAGAAGAAAATGATCAAAGAGAAGAGTTACCTGATCTAATAAAGATGGACAAACATATTAAGATCAATGAAAGAAATAGACTACAGAAGGTCAATAAACCCCAGTTAGAAGTAATCATGACTGTTCATAGAGATTCATGTGATGTAACAGAAGTAAACAGGATATATTACTCTACAGCTAAATTAATAACAGATAAAGGGGGGAATTCAGTAAAGCTCACACAATTTTTTTTTGGTGTACGCATCACGCCATGATGTGTACACCAGAGTAAAACATTTTAGATTCAGTAAGCATCTCTTAGCAGTGTGCAGGCACACGCAAACAGGGAAAATTCTGTGGAATGCAAATTACCTCAAAAGCAGTTGAATCTTATGCAAATGACCCAGGTATAGCAAACCAACAAGCAGAAAGGCATCTGTGTAGACTCTGTGTCACTATACGCCAAATTTTTCTGCATACATGAGTCTACACATACAGAAGGGGATGTAAAACTCCACAAATATGGACATAACTCCCCAGAAAATGTTAGATCCCATGCATATATGTGCAAAAGGTTCATTGTGGATTTCTGAAAAAGGAAGGGAATATGCAAAATTAATAATATATTTTTTTAATAATTTCAGCATGTTTGTGCAATGCACCACAATGCGCAAACATGCTTAACAAAAATACAAAAAAAAATAAAATTTCTTTTTTTTCCATAATAATTCTTTATTATATTATTTTCATACACAATTAAAAACAAGAACACAATTTTTAGAAAAAACTAACTAATATCACTAACCATCACACAATATTTACAAGAATGCTTCCATGTGAAACATTAATAATAGAAGAAAAACAAAGAGTAGTTAATAACATTTCAAATAATAGACAGTTTGATTACAAAATTCTCTCCAAACATATAAATAATTGTTAATACATTCAAGTTAAAAGTATTATGCTAGTATAATATTAAATATCTGTTCCCAAATTTTTGGATTATTAATATTTTTATTATGCGGATTTAAAAGTAGTTTATGAGCTAATATATGCCTTGTTGCCAAAACTCTAAAGTTTTCCCATGATGTTTTAGATGAGTCTAACCAATTAGTGGCTATATAAAGCTTCATTAATAAAAAATATTAATATATATAATACTTTGTGATCTAGGGAGTTCTTTTGGGGGAATATGCAAAATCATAAATTTCCATGACAACATTGTGCTTTGGTAACCCATCTTCTGAAGTTGAATCTTAAGGGAATTCCAAAGCTTGTATATGCATTTACAGCTCCAGAACATATGAAGAAGATCAGCCAGTTGAGTTTTACAATATGGACAGGTTGGAGAGTTTTTAGAGTTAAATTTATGCAGGGTAAGGCGTGTATAATATGCATTATTCCATATCATCATCTGAGTATATATCAATTTTTGAAGAGAAGTAGATGTGATAGTCAAGTCAATTGCTTTTAACATAATACTTTTGTCTGTCAATAGGATTTTCTTTTCCCAGTAGTTTGATAACAAAACTTTATCATGAAATCTAAATTCTTTAATTAATTTATTTGTTGTTATATATTTAATATCCTGTTGGAGAGCTTGCCACAAATCAGAGCATTTATTCACAGTCTCATCTTCAGGTTTAAAATTTTTAAAGTAACTCATAGCAAGTTCTCTAATTTGTCTCAAAATAACAAGATAATTTTTAGGTAGGTTAAATTCTTGTCTTATTTGGTTGGCCAAACATTCAAGATATTTATATATATCAATCAAAGTTAAATTAACTATTAATGGAAACTTTTTAAGATCAATTAATTGATTATTCAATTTTAAATTAGGATTCATATGAAAGGGTTGAAAAACTATCATATGCTGAACCAGATCTAATGATTGAAATAAGTCATGTAAAGAAATTATGTCCATTTTAATGTGTTCAATAATCCCATATAATTTCAAAGTATCTTTACCGAAAAAAGGTATTGCTTTTGGATTAATATTCATCTTTAAAATATATTTATAATTCAAGATCACCCAAGTTGGTGTCCACTTAGTACTAGTGATATCATAGTTGGCAATTCTTAGAATTCTATTAGAGTTTACGATTAAATAATACATTTCAAAATTAGGCAACTCCAGTCCTCCTCTATTTTTTGGGGTCATTAATTTATCGTAAGATATCCTGTTTTTTTTTTTTTTGGTTCCCAAATGAATTTAGCCAATCCTTTATGAATTTGTTTACAAAATGTCTTTGAAAGTATTAGTTGGGCTGACCTGAAAATATATAATAGCAGTGGTAGTACATTCATTTTAACAATTGAAACATTTGCTAGTACTGGCAGTCGTAAATTTTTCCACCTCCCAAAATCAGAAATTATTTGGTCCCAAATTGTTTTAATGTTATTATTGTAGAAGTCTTTATTATCTGTAGAAAACTCAATACCTAAGTATTTAATATTTTCTTTAAATGTTACCTGCCCAACCAAAGGTAATAGCGAAAAAGGTTTAGGTGTCTTTAAAGGGAAGATATTGTTTTTTTTCCAAGTTAATTTTATAGTTAGAGACTTCTGAAAAGTCATTAACAGCCTTCAATAATTTTTCAGTATCTGATATTGGAGATGCGCAATAAATGTTAAGATCATCAGCAAAAGCTGCCATTAATATTTTGGTTCCATAAATTATTGGGACATTATGATAGACATTCTGCTTAATATATAAGAATAAAAGTTCAAGATAAAGATTAAATAGTAAAGGGGACAAAGGGCAGCCCTGGCGTGTTCCAGTCTTAATCTGTATTCTTTTAGAGAAACTTATATTAATATGCAGTGTAGTATAGGGATTACTATATAATATTTGTAACATTTGAACAAACTCATGGGAAATATTAAAATAAGATAAAAGATCAAACACAAATTTTCTATCAACCCTATCAAAGACCTTCTGTGCATCAATTATAAGGGCATAGACATTAAGATTATTTTGTTTAGCATGTGTTATCATAGTATGTAATGTAAGTGTATTGTCACTGGTTTGTCTACCTGCCATAAATCCAGCCTGTTCTTTGGATATTATATGAGTCATGATTTTCTTCAGTCTAGATGCTATAATAGAAGTTACAATTTTCATGCCTACATTTATTAATGATATCGGTCTATAATTATCAGGGTTTTGGGGATCTGAATTGGCTTTATGTATAAAAATAGTTTTTGAAGCGTTAAGATGAGGATCACTAATTTTATTCCTAATTATGTAGTTAAATACAACTGAAAGTATCTTACCAAAAGTATCTGCAAACCTTTTATAAAACTCCACTGTCAACCCATCAGGACCTGGTGATTTATGTGATTTCATATGTTGGATTATATATGCTATTTCTTCTTCGGATATTGGATTGACCAAGTCATTTTGAATATCCTCTCCTATTTTTGGAAACTTAATTGATTGTAAAATTTTTTCATAAATTCTGTGTGAGGACATATCCTTTTGCCCATCATAAATATTAGTATATATTCCCTCAAAAATATTAATGATATCCTCTGTTTTAGAATATATAATATTATTAAATTGTATTTCCAAAATTTGCACTGTTGTTTTCGATTGATTAATGATCCTAGCTAATGCTCTCGATGGTGTTTGAACATGATTAGCATACCTCACTAACGTCTTATATTCTTGAAATGTTAATCTACTATTTTGAATTAAGAAGAGATCCTTTTGAAATTTAAGCAGTTCCTTCTCTGATTGTTCATTAAAATTCCAAATCAGTTCTTGATCAAGTAGTTTAATTTTTGTTTCTAAATTTTTAATATCTCTGTTTAGTATTTTTTTATAATAAGAAGCTTTTTGCAAAAGGATCCCTCTTATTTGTGTTGTAACTGTCGCCCATTCAATATCTAGGGTATATTGTTGTTTCTTTAGACTAGCCAATAAATCTTTAAGGTAATTTGTAATTTCTTGTATTATTTCTTCCTTATTCAGCAAATTTGGGTTAAGAGACCAATTATAACCTCTTTGTCGCAAGGTATCCTTTACCTCCTTAGCAAACCTCAGAGAAATTTCGAGTGATCTGACAGATAACGTGCATTTATAACAACTATAGGTTCTAGATTAATCAATGTTCTTGAAATCAGAAATAAATCTATTCTGGACCACATTTTATGACATGGGGAATAAAATGTAAAATTATTTGTGCTATTAACATTGTTCAAATAGTGAAAAGGGTCATAAAGTTGAAAATCCTCTTTAATATCATTCAGTGCTAATACAGCCTGCTTATTAAATGCTCTTTGTGGGCAAGATCTATCCAACTTTGGATTTTGGTAAGCATTCCAATCACCTCCAATAATTACATAATATCTATCAAATTGTGTTAAAATTGAGTACAATGATGTTACAAATATTTGTTGATCATTACAGGGTGCATAAATATTTAAAAGTAAAATAGGTTTATCAAATAGGGTAGATGCAAGAATAACGTAGCACCATCACCCATCTTTATCTGTGTTAGAATCTAAAATGTTTTCCTTGTATTGATCTTTAATAATAATAGCTACCCCAGCACTATTTAACTTACCTTCCGATGCTACTACTTCTCTGATCCACTTTTTTTTTTTAATATCAACCCATTGATCATTCATTAAATGCGTTTCTTGAAGTAAAATAAACCATGCCTTAGCCTGCAATAAAACATGTAACAATAGTTTCCTCTTCTTTAAGTTCTGGAGCCCTTTAACGTTCCATGAGTCTAATTCCCACATTTCCAAGGTTGGCTGTACAATGAAGGTTTTGGAGAGAAAACATAAAAGAAAAATAAAGTAAATTCAAAACCATACATAGTCTGGAAGCAACCCTTATATCCCGTTCTACACCAGTGCTTACCCACTATAATCCCGGACCAGGACATGTATAGGTCTTGTATAACATGGAATAACAAAAGGTTTGAGAGAAGAAACAAATATAAAAATACCACATTATAAAATTTCAAACATGTTCCACAGTTAAGACCTATATAATCTAACTTAACTACGACAAAGCCTAAACTAAACATTCCCTAACAAGCACTGTCATGATCTACAGCTCCTTGGTTAACTATTATTTAAGCAAATCAATATTGAAAATATAATATTACAGTACATATAAAGAATAAAGCGAAAAAAGAAAGTTTTAATAATTGGATTAGCCATCTATACATAAACCACATGCATAAAGAAAAATAAATAACATATAAAAAACACTTAATGTGTAAACAAAGTTATCATTTTACTACGAATATAACCTATATAAAAAAAAAAAAAAAGACCATGCTAGAATATAACCCTATACTAAAATAGGTATACAGCTAACTACCAATATCCCTGGTTATGAATTCACACTATCATAGTTTTATACTAAAGCAAACTACTGACTAATAAGTATAATAGATTATCATCTCTACACAGCACACTAAAGACTATAATGACAAGTATATTTATACAAACATTACTAAACCCTGCACCCTCTCTAAATAATATAACTACACAATTCTAAATAAACATTTATAAGGGAAGTATATAAAATGTTCCTATGTGCTTAATTTACTATGCAACAGTATTATTTTAATGTTAAATAAGCAAAAAAAGTGTTTAAAACAGTTCCCTTCAGTTTCCCAAGCTTGGAAACCCTTGAAATATTTGTGATGGGGGACCGCTTTTATAGACAGACTCCCGGAAGTGTCACAGTGAAATCTGCACCCACAACAGCATTTTAGGCATTTCCTGTCTTCCTCCTCATCGAAAACAGTTCGTAGAAGCCATAAAACATTGGGAAACAAGTGCAGATAATCAAGATAAGCAAAAACAAACAGTTTTATTACTCAGGAAAAGGCCTAAAGCTTTACAAATGAAAACAAAGGATTACCCAGTCCTCGAGGCACAGTAAACAATGGATCCAACCTCAGCAGCATGCCAGTCCCAACGAAAGTTCAATTCAAGTCTCTGATGCAGGTAAAGCCTTGAAAACTTTTAGAAACAAATTTCTTGCCTCATTTTTGGTGGAAATAGCATGTTTAGTCCCATCCATTGTAAATATAAGCATATTAGGGTATTTCATTTGAAACTTAATTTGTTTGTCAATAAGAAATTTGCAGTATGGAGACAAAGACTGTCTAGCTTGTCTGACCTGTATAAGTAGATCCTGTGTCAGGGATATTTTATTATTTTTCCACATGATATAGCATCCACTTTGTTTTGCAGTAGTAAGTATTATGTTTACATCTTGATAATTAAGTATTTTCACATATACAGGTCTAGGAAAGTTAGATGCTTGTAACTCTCTCAAAGCTCTGTGTGCTCTTTCAATAATAATTTGTTTCACCATATCAGAATAATTTAGAAGCACTGAAAATATTTGTAGTATGGATGGAATTAATTCATTATACTGAATAGATTCTGGAATCCCTCTGATAATAATGTTGTTTCTCCTGGATCTTGCTTCTAAGTCTGTAAGTTTGCTTTTCATAGCCTGTATATCCACATCATGTAGATTAGTTTTTTTTTCGAGTAAAGTTAGTTTATCCTCATTTTCAGAAATTCGAGCTTCCGTCTTATCCATTCTTTCCAGCAACTGAGTACATGAATTTCCAAATTTTTGTATTTGACAAGTCAGTTCCTTCAGAGTTTCTTGTATGGGTAGCAGAGCATTTCTGATGTCTTCCATGTTTAATGATTGCTCGTGTCTAGTTTTAGTCCCTGGTTTCTGTTGTTCCTGTATTTTAGTAATTTTATGTCGTTTAGAAATCACATCTTTTTCTGGTGACTGTAATTTTGAAAGTTTTGTTTTGGTAGTGGTAATATCCATGTTTTTTTCCTCTTTTGACATCTTATTAGAACACAAAAACTTGCAGTATAGAAAGCACATGGTTCCTTTGTTTACTTCTCTCTGCAGAGCCAGCTAATCTGATGTAATCCAGTGAAATATATTCCTTTTTTCCATTTTTTCTTCTTGGTACAGGATAGTAAAATGTAGTTGAAGTTATTTTATCAAATATTTGATGTTAAAATCTTTGTAGTATCCACTCAGAGTTTAGATTTCCTCAGGTTAAATGGAGAGCTGCAGTTCAGCAGTGCTCACAGAACGGCAGCCATCTTTGAATCCCACAAAAAATAATAAAATTTCTAATATGGTTTTCACAAACCACTGTAAGACTTTGCGTCAGATCTGTAAAATAGTGCATACATGCTGTTACCAAGCTCACACAGCTATGACCCATGTAATTTCTAGGCTGTCAGCACTGATATTTATGCAAATGAGGTGGATTTCCTGAACTGCTAAAAGCAGCAACTGTGTCCCCATTTCCAATTCACGCAGGCTCTTACATGATGTTGATATTCCCAGAGGATGTGGATGACATCAGGGGCCTGTTTGCATGGCACGCTGCATAGCTTAGTGTGTTCACATGATCAGACTACCCACGTGACAGTAATGACATAGGCAGCAATCAATTAAATGGAATATCTTCAATAAATATTTTTTGACTTTTGTATAAGCTATGCTGCACACCTTTGGGCCTTTAAATTATGTTAATTATATCCTGGGCAGGTGAAATGCATTATAATCAGTCAATCCCACATGGATGACATAAAGCAGAACTGTATAAAGTGTACATGCACCCTACATTCTGATTTTCTCTCAATACTCTGGACCATTGGAGTAGAGACTTTGGAATTTTAACTGGGATAATGCTACGGGGCTGGTCTGTGACATCTGTATGTGCTAGATGCTGAAGTCAATGCTGCTGGTGCTGCTGACAATAGGCCTAGGCCGAGAAGGAGAAGAGTGTTCAGACCCAGGGTAACCTTCCTGGAACTTAATGAGCTGGAGATTATAGAGATCTACAGGGTGGACAGGGACATATTACAAGAAAGCAGTGCTTTCTGACTCCCTCAACTTAAAGCCAGAGCTAACAGAGGGGAACACATCCCACTGGAAACAAAGGTATTTGTAGCCCTTAAGATACTAGATACAAGTACTTTTCAAAGACCATCTGGGGGAATGATGGGGGTGCCACAGGCATCTGCATCCAGGATACTCCACAAATTCCTGGATGTTATGCTTCCACATGCCAATGAACACATATCATTTCCCCATTCCCCTGAGAGAAGGGTCAGCAATATGTAACATTTCTACCATGTAGCACACTATCCTGAAGTACTGGGTGCCATAGATCGCACATGTGTACACATCAAAGCACCGCCGGTGAGCAGGGTACAATCTGTGTTAACCGCAAGAGGTACCACTCCATAAATTGCCAGGACATGTGCAATGCTCAGGGGTTATCCTGAGTATGTCTGCTGGCAACTCTGGCAGTTATCATGACTCCCATATCTGGTGCACATCACAGTTGTACCAGATGTTTGCGAGAGTGGACATCCCACAGGGCCATTTACTGGGGAATGCTGACTATGTCCTGGAACCATGGATGATGACACTCATTAGAAATCCACACACACCCACAGAGGAATGCCATACAGAGGCACACGCACAAACTAGGAACATCATAGAGTGTGTGTTTGTGCTTCTGAAGTCACTGTTCCAGTGCCTTGATATATCTGGTGGAGCTTTACAGTATACTCCAGCCACATGTGCACAGATATTCACAGTATGTGCTATGCTACACAATCTGATCCTGCAGAAACAGCTGCAGCAGGATCAGAAAAGGGAAGGAATACACAGCTCCCAACCAGTGCCTAGGTCACCACAGCAACAGTCACAGGAGGACTCAGAGGAGGAACCCTCTGCTGATGTCCCTGTAGGAAGATGTAGGCATGTTCAGTATTCCCTGGCTTTGGCTAGGAGACAAAGCATAGCACATTCACTGACAACCTAGGGATCTAGGTACTAACACCTTACTCCAACTGACATATGGATATTAAAACTGATGCCAGGCAACTCACACATCTTGTACCTATGCATGTAATGGCTGTGCACAGCTTGCAACAGATAAGTTGAACTACAGTTGTGTCAACTGCTACATTTGCAGGGTAAGTCTGTAACCTACATAGTAGTCTACTGGATTATTATGATATGTCAGTGTATGTATGGACCAGGTACATTATGCAAGTAACTATAGTGGGCTAGTTGGACAGAAATGACATCCACATCGGACTACAGATACCCATTCCACTAACATGTTTCCATTTATATTCAGTAGGCCTTATGCATGGAATATTCATGCAGTCTTACTGCACCAGATTACTGGTACATCATTGAATGAAGATGTTAGACAGTGGGGTTAAATGATAGTCAGACTATCGTGTATCCCAGCAGAACATGTGGTGTTGTTCCCCCCACCCCAACACAGCAGTGTTCCCTTGTAACTGCTGTAACAGTAACTCATCAGTGGTATATGAGCATTTCACTCAGTCTCAGGACAGTAATATAGAAATTGATCATACATTGCATGTCTTAGGTAACAGAGGAATAACCAATGTATGTATTTATGCAGGTGATTGTGTGATAAATGACCCTCTGTCTGTTAAGCAGCTTCTGTAGCTTAAAAGACTAAGGCAATCACCATGTGTGATGGCGTTCATGGTTATAATCTCGAAGTATCCACTTTTTTTGGATGTTAGTTATTAATAATGTGTGTTCTACAGACTGTCAGTCTGTTTGTAAAAGTACTATTTTAACCTCTGTAACATATTAATTACATAAGACAACTTTAGAAAATCTTAGCCAATGTGAGTGAAGTGCAGTAGCGCAGACACAGGGACAGATGTCATACTGTGTAATACACAAAATCCCCAAATGGATTACAGCTAAGTGTTGGCAGGAGTTAATTTATAAACAGCCAAAACTCCCACTGGGCATGCTAATACACACACACATATATATATATATATATATATATATATATATATATATATATATATATATATATATATATATACATGTATTCCTCAAGGAAATTGCTGTCCAGGACCAAGAAGGAGCAGCTGCCAAGTGGGAAGCAACCTCTCCTTTGTCTGAACAAACAAATAAGGTCAGTGGTGAAATCCTCTAAGGTTAACTTCAAGTCCAAATTGGCCACATCCACTAAGGACAATCACAAGGCCTTCTTCACATACATCCGCAATCTCAAAGGTAACTCCAAAATCTGCTCTGAATTGGTGGTCAAGAATACCACATACACAAATGCCATAGATATAGCCAACCTGCTGGCAGACAAGTTCAATGAAAACTTCAGCCCCTGCCCACCCCCCCATCAGTAAACCAGGACATTCCCAGCACCTGCCCCCTCCCCTCATCACCAGGGAGTAGGTTATTAAGGCCCTCTCAAAGGCAAAAAAATACAACCTCCATGGGACCCTTCAACATCCCTAGCTGTGTCCTACATGAACTCAGGCAAGAGCTCTCAGCACCACTAGGCACCCTATTCAACCAAAGCCTGCACACCAGCTTTGTCTCAGCAGAATGGAGGACAGCCACTGTCATCCCTCTGCACAAAGGTGGAGTGTCCACCAACCCAGGCAGTTATAGGCCCATCAGCCTAACTAGCCTGATCTGCAAGGCCATGGAACATATTATCATGAACCTTATAGACAAGGACAATGGCAACCTCCAGATGCTTGATCTCACACAGTTTGGTTTTGTCAAAGGGAGATCATGCCTGTTAAACTTGTTCACCTTAGTCCAAATAAGTGGTGCAGTAGTGCTCTGAATAAAAAACAAATAAAATAAAAGAGCACAAACGTTGTGAGTTCACAGTACTATTTAATGAATAAAAATAATAAAACAATGTTAAGCGCTTTCATCAACTAGTATGACTTCTTCAGAACAGAGTACCATTGAAAATTCAAATTTAAATACACATTACTACTTAGTCATTGGTTCTAATCCAACCAATTCTAACAATGAAAAAATCACTGCTCATGAATATACAAATAGTCAATTGATTGAAACCGAAGTATTTTTTACACAGTTGCAATTGAAACATAACTCAGAAACCTCTCTGACTACAAAGAGTATAAAATACAACAATCCATTACAATGTAAACTCATTACATAAAAATGTATATGACTTTATACTGGATTATAATTTGAAAATTCCTACAATGTGCATTGATGTTATTAAACTAAATCTGCCTTTTCCTTAAGAATGGGCATTATAGTAATGTGCTCATTTAGTCCTGGTGGATAATCAGCAGCTAACCTTAGTTCACATAGGAGCTCCTTTTTGTGTAGCACATTTTGCCAGTCTCCACCTTTCACTTCAACTGTTACAAATTCAAGTATGGCAAACTTAAAGCATGAAAAATGAGTGCATAAAATACTGTGCTTATATAGGGCATTAGTATATTTCTTATTTTTAATATCATAAAGGTGTTCATATATCCTGGTCTTAAACATTCTCTCTGTCTTCCCTATGTAAAACGAAGGACTGGTACTACACCTAGCTATATATACTAGTTTGCTGGAACAGCAGTTGCCACTTTTTAAGAAAACATGACTTTTATTCTGGTTAGAAAAACACAGTTGGCCAGCAAAGATAGCAGTCAAGCATACAGCCAAAATCAGATAGTAAATGAACAGACTTTATTTGGTGTAAAAATAACAAACCGGTTTCGACAAAATAATGCCTTCTTTAGTTTTAGAGAAACAGACACACAGAATACAATTAAATATACAAATTTATACTATAAGCTAACCAATGAGCACACTGGTATGCTACTGATGCTCATGAATAATGCATGAAAAATATAAGAAAACAGAATGCAAGAGACCAAGGCTACTATTCTGACATATAATAAGATGTTACAAACAAATCATTGTAGTGTATGTTAAATCCATAATAAGAGCAATATTAGTTAAATGATGAAGGTATATATAGAAATAGAAAAATAATAATAATAATACATAAATACACTGTATGTGCATATATGAGATATCAATATTATACCCACATATAATAAATCCAACCAGTAAGGACCCACTTCCTTACTGTAAAATATATGGTTGTTAACTAAAACAACTAGCATATATTATTACTCATAATGAATGTGGTATGATATATAAACATGTATGTCCAATCAATAACAAAAATATTGAATAGTATTAGAAAATAAAACTATACTATACCTGACACCAATAATGATTAATGTGAGGAATGAATAAAGATCATTCTCCATAAAATTGTGGTTATAGATGATCATTGAGTCCAGGTGGGATATGTGCACCCAAACTAATTATCCAGTATTTTTCCTTGTGATTCAATATACCGTGCCACCCTTGTATATTACTACGATCACCAACTATTCTGTCTATGATCATAAACATGAACTGTGCTTGTTGATGTTTTAAAACATGTCGATATAAAGCATTTATTTCCTTTTTATTTTTAATGTCACTTCAATGTTCATTTATACGTGTCCTGAGTGGCCTAGAGGTCTGGCCAACATAAAACGCCCCACAATGGCATGAGGCCAAATAGACAACCCAGTCACTACTACAATTACCAAAGATTTTACAATCAAAAACCTTACTGGTATTATGGCTGGAAAAATGCTTGGACTTGGTGATCTGCTTGCAAGACCCACAATGGCCAAACGGGAAGGTACCCAACAGTTCATGTCCTGTTATTGTAAGTTGTTTGTAAATTGCTCCCCCTCTACCTATGTGTTTATAATGAGATAATAAGGAACCCAATGATTTTTCTTTCCTGTATGAGAATTGACTTTCTTCCCCCAGAACCAATCTGAGTTGTTCATTAGCCAATTGGATATTCCAATGTTTATTTATGATGTCCCTAATGACAAAATAATTCCTACCATATGTTGTGATAAATCTGATAGTGGATGTCCGGGAATCTCCAGAGGGGGTCTGGTAGTCCAACAATGTCTTTCTGTTTATTTGGGAGGATCGTGCCCATGCCTTGTTGATGTCTTCAGGTTTATACCCTCTGCTAACAAATCTATGACATAAATCAAGACTAGCTACATCATAATCTGATTTGGTGAAGCTAAGGCATTTCATATGCATGAATTGTGATACCGGGATATTCCTGATGGTATGGCGTGGGTGCATGCTCGAAGCATGTAATAAGGTGTTATATTGTGGATATTTGCAAAACACTCTGGTGGCCAAAGTATGATCTGGATTTCTTGAGATAGTTACATCCAGAAAGTTAATAGTCTGTAAATCAAAAGTGATAGAAAATTCAATGCCCCAGATATTACCATTCAAATAATCAACAAATTCCTGCAAATATCCAGCATCCGCACGCCATACCATCCAGCAATCATCCAGGTACCTGCTCCAAATGTCCATTTCAACCAAATAGATATTGTGAGATACATCGTAAATCATGCATTCTTCAAAGAATGCCATGAACAGGTCGGCATAGATGGGAGCAAAAGAAGCTCCCATGGCATTCTGAAGCTGACAATAACACTGGCCTTGAAAATAAAAAACATTTTTATTGAGTACATGTTCTGACATGCAGATTAATAATGTGTTAAACCCTGGTGAATATAGACCAGTCTTGTCTCACCAATATTTGAGGGCCTGTAAGCCAGCCCAATGTGGAATGCTGGTATACAGGGCTTTGACATCCAATGAACACATTAACCACTATGGCTCCAATTGTGTGTCCTCAATGATTTTAAGGAACTGTGTAGTATCCTGTAGCCTTGCCCGAACCAAACCCAAAAGAGGTTTCTGATAATATGTCAGGAAGGCCGACAACAGTTCGGTCAGGGATCCAATGCCTGAAACAATCGGTCTACCCGGAGGGTTAGTTATTGATTTATGAATTTTGGGTAATAAGTATAAAATCTGATTACGGGGGTCCTTAACTGAAAGTTGTGTAACACAACTCTTAGTAATAATACCTTCATCACATGCTAAGTTCAGGAAAGAATCAATTTCTTTCTTGAAATTCGGGGTAGGGTCAATGACCATGTTCATGTAACATGCCATGTTAGATAACTGAGATAAACCCTCATGAAGATAATCACTCATGTTTTGAACTACCACAGCCCCACCTTTATCTGCAGGTAATATAACGATATCCCTGTTGTTACATAACTGCTGGAGGGCAATACTCTCTTGCTGTGAAAGGTTATGTCCCAACATAGTATATCCATGGTTTTGAAAATGTAGGTCCCTGAAGACAGACTGCATGAAAATGGACACATACTTATTCATTGGAGGCTGAAAATCAGATTTGCCAAATCTGAATTAGTTGGATCTTTGAGATGTATCGTCTGCAAAAAACAACTTAAGATTTAAACTTCGACAAAAGTTGGTAACATCTGTAACAATATGATATTCATTGGAATAAAAACCAGGAATGAAGCTAAGCCCTTTATTCAAAAGAATCTGTTGATCACAAGACAAACTTACATTAGATAAATTTAAAACATTTTGGTTTTGTGGCTGATGCTGATTTATGTTAGAAAGTTCTGGATCAATCCCTCCAGGGAATGCTCTAATGGGTCTTTTCTTATGCTTCCGCCCCCCTCTATGCTTGGAGCTATTTCTAAAGGGATATTTCTATTTGTTTTCCTTTTATGTGGTGATCCCCTATCCCCTGTGCTGTCATAATCTGTAAGAGAAGAATCCTCTCCTGAAGTGCTGTTGTTGAAGCCATCTCTATTTTTTAAAATGGATCTTGGTCTTTTCTTGGTGCGATTTGGGCTAGGCCCCTGGCCGACCTCTGCAAATCTAACTGAACGATTAAACTCAAAAGGGCATCCCCTTTGGTAATCAGAATAATCTCTATGAAATGTAATTTTTCTTTCTTTGATGTTTTTTTCATGGTTTGTCAAATCTTTGGATAACTTCTTCAGATGAAAGAGGAGGAAATTAGAGGACTTTTTTTTTAACAAAAAAAACTTTTGTTTTTCCTCCCTATTTA
This sequence comes from Protopterus annectens, assembly GCF_019279795.1. NCBI lineage: Eukaryota > Metazoa > Chordata > Ceratodontiformes > Protopteridae > Protopterus > Protopterus annectens. The sequence goes on from NC_056747.1 coordinate 24,657,068, forward strand.
CATACACATCTATCCTCATAATATTGTAAAAGAACATTCACAAATAACATAGACCCAGTTTGTAAAGCTTCCTTTCAGTCACTGTTCAGCTTGTCATCCGATCTTCCTACTAATGGTTGGAGCCGTATTCTTAAGCCCCTAGGGGCAATATTTTTATTTGAATACGCTCTAAAAACTTCAAATGCCATATATTTGACCTTAAATTTTTAAGGCCTTTAGTAAGGTAGAGGAAGGATAAATCACAATCAGATGACATCTGTTGGTCAGTACTACTTGGATTACTGCCTGGTGAGGTATTAATCCCAAAGACCCCAATATCCTCCCGATCGGCACATAATCCAGAGAGTATGCTTTCGAGGTCCATGCTGTGAATGTATATCCAGATCTACTAAAAACTCTACAATAATAGGGAGGTAGCAATTACTGACAAACCTAGAATAAACCTGAATGATAAAGATACTAATGCCCTATATAAGCACAGTATTTTATGCACTAATTTTTCATGCTTTAAGTTTGCCATACTTGAATTTGTAACAGTTGAAGTGAAAGGTGGAGACTGGCAAAATGTGCTACACAAAAAGGAGCTCCTATGTGAACTAAGGTTAGCTGCTGATTATCCACCAGGACTAAATGAGCACATTACTATAATGCCCATTCTTAAGGAAAAGGCAGATTTAGTTTAATATTATCAATGCACATTGTAGGAATTTTCAAATTATAATCCAATATAAAGTCATATACATTTTTATGTAATGAGTTTACATTGTAATGGATTGTTGTATTTTATACTCGTTGTAGTCAGAGAGGTTTCTGAGTTATGTTTTAATTGCAACTGTGTAAAAAATACTTCAGTTTCAATCAATTGACTATTTGTATATTCATGAGCAGTGATTTTTCATTGTCAGAACTGGTTGGATTAGAACCAATGACTAAGTAGTAATGTGTATTTAAATTTGAATTTTCAATGGTACTCTGTTCTGAAGAAGTCATACTAGTTGATGAAAGCGCTTAACATTGTTTTATTATTTTTATTCATTAAATAGTACTGTGGACTCACAACGTTTGTGCTCTTTTATTTTATTTAAACTTGTTCACCTTCTTTGAAACAGTCACCAAAGCCATGGGTGAGGGCAAGACAATGCACACCACCTACCTAGTCCTAATCAAAGCCTTCAACACTATTCCCCACTTGGGCATAATAAGTAATCTCTCTCAGCTAGGCATCAACCCATATGTTACCAGATGGGTAGTTAACTGTCTCACTGATAGAACCCACTCAGTCAAAATAGGGGAAGCCACCTCTAGTAGTTGACCCATAACAAGCGGCATACCCCAAGGATCAATCTTGGGGCCTCTACTGTTAGGGATATACTTTTCTGAGGTGCAAGCCAAAACCAGTGGTCTCTGGCTGACCAAGTTTGCAGATGACTGCAAGCTGGGCAATGTCATAAATTCCCCAAGTGATGTGAACATCCTCCAAGAGGGCCTTAACCAAACTAATGACTGGTGCCAAAAGCATGACCTCAAACTGAATGCCAAGAAATTCATCATTATCCCCTTTGGGATATATATATAGGTTCATAGGTTCATAGGTTGGTACTAGGCTATCAGCCCTAGGACCTATATAAGCCTAGCCATAACAATTTTCTGGATATTTCTTTCCACAATATTTACTTCCCTGGACCCCTGTCTAGCAGGGCAACTGACGTGATCCCCAAGGTGAATTTCCTATTTCCCATCCAATTGTCAATGTTTCTTTTGAAGAGGGCCAAGGAGGCACTCTGCTTGACATCTATGGGTAGTCATTTCCAGAGTATGTGGAGTCTCTGGGTCAGGAACCTATCCCTATAGCATGTTTTGTTCATTATGATGACAAGGTTTAGATCCCTGGAGTGTGTGGCTCTGAGGGATTGGGATTTCTTTAAGTGGAGCATGTCCAACAGCTCAGGGTTTGACATGGCCTTGTATGTTAAGCAGAGATCACCACTGGGTAGACATATATATAGATATATATATATATACATATATATAGATATATATATATATATATATATATATATATATATATATACACACACACACATATATATATATATATATATATATATATATATATATATATATATCTACACACACACATATACGTATATATATATATATATATATATATATATATATTTACACACACACACACACACACACACACACACACACATCATATATATATATATATATATATATATATATATATACATACATATATATATATATATATATATATACATATATATATATATATATATATATATATATATATATATATATATATATATATATATATATATATATATATATATAGCTATAGATATATGCATACACATATACATCTCTGTCTTTTCCCATACATCATATAATCATTTTCCACTTGTATTGAGCCATCATCCTAGGTGATGTTAAATTGCAGCTCAACGCCAGGCGTATATCTGCCTGAGACACATAGTCTGTATGCCTAATCATGTCTCTGCATGCACTCCAGAGAGGTATATCTCAAGTTGTACACACCAACAAGAACTATGATGTAGTCACAACAGTACCTGATGTTGACAGACTTGAGTGCATGTGTGATATAGTGTATCCTGACACCTCACAGAAAGCTGACTATGACCTTTCCTGTGTGTAGCCTGGTGAGATGCACATCAGTGTGTCTCATGATGTAATCTCCTATGAATAATATGTTTGACTTAGTGTTTTGCCTTAGGTGTTTGACCAGTGAGAGACATGTGTACTGTGTTCTGCAGAGGTATGATTATGTGTAGCAAGCTTGTCTTTGTGTTTGTGTTTCTGAGGTGTCTGGTGTTTAGTTATGTGAATGGTAAGGACCTGCACATGCAGTTATGTGTGATGTGGGTTTGGGTGGGGTAGGAGGTGAGGTGTGCATGTTGACAACCTGCTCATTGTCATATGTACCGACTGGTGTGTGAGAGAACATGGATGCAAGGTTTCTAATATAGTCACATCTATTACACATTGTGCTTGCATGGACTAAGAGTAGAGGGTTGATAACGCTTTCCGCATCTCATCAACAGTCAGTGATAATGCCATTAGCAATAGATTCCTGCTTGTGTATATGTCACAACAGGCCATGGTTGATTCCTGCTTGTGTATATGTCACAACAGGGCATGGTTAGGCAGTGGCCTGACAGATGCTTATATTTAACATGTTATCACCTTTATGTTGTCATGCTAAGGTACAACAGTACCTGACAGTGTGTCATAACAAGGCAGATTGAGTATGATGTTTCGCCAGGCGTGTGGCACTTGCATTAACCATGATACTGTTATTAGTCAGGGTCATAATAGCATACCTACAAATGTGACAATGTACATGTCCAGCAAAGTTAGGGTCATGCTTCTACACCCTTGTGGTTTACATCCTCAAACAAGCTGTCTGTAGGCACGCTTTGCAGTGAAGATGTGGATGTCCGTGCATGCACAGAAAACTTGTTAAACTTTGCAGCCATTAATTTGGCCTTGCAAATCTACAATGGTTATTAAGCAACCAGACAGCAATTGGATGTTGTGTGAAATGATGTGAGAACACAGAATTGTGTTCCTGTAACATAAATGTACAGCATGAAATACCTAGGACATGTGAGATGGAGAAACACATTGGTCGAAGGTGGCTACTCCTCTGTAGTAGGCCTCATATCCATGTCACACAGATGTCCACCATCATGCTGTTGCAGGGCAGGCTGCATGACTTGCTGTGAAATTGCCAACTCATATGGATCATTGCCATGGTGGAACTTGCTAGAGCAACCTTAGACATCTATGCCACCTAACATTGAACACTGTATTGTGATGCAGCAGTTGTGCTCCTAATCACCATGAGGTCAGTGCCCTAGTCAAATCTAAAAGACTAGGAACACAAGACATACTACATGTAATAGTCAAATGATTGCTCTGGTAGCTAATCAGGGCATCTACCTGGAAAAGGGTATGTCAAGCCCACAGAGCCTTGCATCATGTGGGACAGTTTGTGAATCAAGAAACAAGCTGTGGCCTGATTCTCATCTTGAGCTTGGTACTAACATTTGGCTTCTGGTGAGAGTAAAAGAATAGGAGGTTTGTATCCCAGCAGAGTATGGCTTTGGTGAGACCACCATTGCAGGGCACTCCCCTCCTTTCAGCATTCTTCACAAGGAAATTGTTTGTTTTTAGTACACACTGCTTGATTACTGTCTAAATGCAGAATAACTGTTTAAATACCCCATCCTTACCTTCATAGGGAGTATGTATTAGTTTCCTTTCCAGTGTATGTCTATGCTCTCTACAGACTCAGACACCTTGGGTGACAATTTTCTTGTAAACCATGATGGAATCAATTGCAATACCAAGTTGCCCACAGGACAACCAGCATGCAGTGACAATCACTGCCCCCTGAAGTCTCGGTAGTCTGGTATTTAAAGCCATGAAAAGAATTATCATGGATATGACCATTAAATATGTAGTACACCTACAGACACTGGATCAAACCCAATTTGGTTTTGTCAAGGGCAGATCATGCCAACCCTACCTGGTGGGTTGCATTGAGTGATAAACAAAGAAATGGATGATGGGAAAATGATTCAATCCACCTACCATGGCCTGCCAAGGCATTTGTCACTATTAGGCCATCGGGCATTGTTGACAAACTGTAGTGGTTAGTTAAAATCTTTTATGTCAGCCAGTGGTAGCCAAGTGGCTGACAGACATTATCCAGGACAATAGCACTGGGGAGTCCACCACTACAATGAGGCCAGCCACCAGTGGACTCCCTCACAAACCATTCCTGAGACTACTTCTTCTAGACATTTACTTCTCTGCAATTATGGCCACTGTCATTGACCGAAGCTCCAAATGCTGTGGTGTCTACACATTCCTAAAGGATATGCACACCTCCAGACTGTTTGCCCAACATAACGCATCAGAGATGCTTCAGGTGCAAATAACATTGGGTAAGGCAGCAATTCAGGTCATTCCCTGCTATAGGTCCCCAACCATGTTACAAGACTCTCACTCCACCTTCCTAAGCACCCTGGAAAATATTAAGATCCAACCCAACACCCTCATACTGGGCGACTTCTAGTACCCCTCCATTAACTGGGAAAACTACTCATGTACCAATCAACTTGCCCAATGTTTCCAGGAATTCATTAAATCCAATGCACTGGACCAGCTCATTCTCACCCCCACTAGAGGTAGCAACATCCTTGACCTGATTATTACAAACATGAGGCGACCGTTGCTCTACACCAGTAGTCAACTCCTCCCTGGTTAGATCGGATCACAAACTAATCACCATGGAAATCCACATCCCACCCACACCCTCAGCAAATGTAACCACCATAAAAAACTTCTCCAAAGCTAACTTTGGGTTCCTAAAAACAGAGTTGGCTAACTTCATGGCACTCATGCAAATGGAGAATAGGTGCATGACTGCCGAATAATACACCAATGCACTGTATGAACATGTATACAAATGCATGGAACTGGCCATACCCACCAGAACCAAGACACTCTTCTCCAAAAAAAGGAAGCCAGTCTGGTGGACCCTGCCATAAACAAGCTCTACAACAGAAGGAAGAAACTGTTGCAGAAAAAGGTTAAGTCCCAAGACTGGAAAAACTCCCTTATTAGCCTCAACCAAAAGTTGAGATTCCTCATCAAATCCTATAAAGCTAGCTATGAAAACAGAATTTCAGCAGATGCTAAAGACAACCACAAGGCCTTCTATAGTTATGTCAAGAATCTCCATGGCAATACCCAGATCTGCTCTGAGCTACTGCACTATGGTACCGATTATACTGAGCCAACAGATATTGCCAGTATACTGGCTGACAGATTCAGTGCCAACTTTACCCCTCTCTCCCCCCTAAAGGACCTATCACAATGCCAAATGAATTCCAAACACCCAATATTACTACTGCACAGGTTAAAACTGCACTGTCCAAGGCCAACAATACAGCTTCCATGGGATCTGACAATATCCCTGACTGTGTTCTACATGAATTACAAAGTGAACTGGCACCACACCTGCGTGCCCTGTTCAATCACAGCTTTACTTCAGGCTTTGTCCCCATCGAATGGTGCAATGCTACAGTCATCCCTCTCCATAAGGGGGGAGCGACTACAGATCCTGCGAACTATTGCCCCCTCAGCCTGATGAGTCTAATTTGTAAGGCTATGGAGTGCATCATCATCGACCTAATAAATAAGGATATAGGGAGTCTCCAGACTCTGGATCCCAAACAATTTGGCTTTGTGAAGGGTAGATCATGCCTGCTCAACCTGGTCAACTTCTTTGAATTAGTCACCAGAGCTATGGATGAGGGCAAGGTAGTCCATACAGCCTACCTTGATCTAGCTAAGGCCTTTGATACCATTTCCCACTGAGGAATCATAGATAGACTCACTAAACTAGGCATAAACCCCTATATCACAAGGTGGATTGAAAACTGGCTCAAAGATAGAACCCACAGTGTGAAAGTGGTAGACTCCAAGTTGGACTGCCGAACAGGCATGAGTGGATCCCACAGGGATCAGTCCTGGGTCCTCTCCTGCTTGGCATCTACTTCTCTGAAGTCCAGACCAAAATGAAGGGACTCTGGCTAACCAAATTCAGAGACAATTGCAAGCTGAGAGCCTTTATTAACTCCCCAAGTGATGTAGCCATCCTACAGAAAGGCCTCACTGAGACCAATGACTGGTGTCAAAGCCATGGCCTTAAGCTCAATGCCAAAAAATGCATTGTCGCCCTCTTTGGAAAAAAATTGGTTCCCATGAACTACCACATCGATTGTAGTCCACTGAAAACTGAAGGAGTTATAAGAGATCTAGGAACACAGGTTGACAGCAACCTCTCCTTTGACCACCACATTGCCACAGAGATCAGAAAGTCCTTCTATGTGGAACATCTCATTACTAAGGGTTTTGCATCAAGGAAGAAAGAGGTCATTCTCTCTCTCTCTCTCTCTCTCTCTCTTCTGTCATTAGACCAATCATTGAGTAGAATTCCCCATTTGGCATGTACCTCACTAGACACCTGCAACAACTGGAGAGGCCACAGACGTACCTCACAAAAAGGATCCTAGGCCCTAAGCACATCTTATATGTCTGTCTTCCCACAGTGGGACAAAGAACAAATTCAGCGGGTGAGTCTATTTCCAATAGAAATGAACAATGCTTCACTGGAGGATTTAAGAAATTGGCTTAATGTTCCCCTCTCTTTTGGGAACCATTCTATACATGATGAATACCCTACTTTTTCCACTACACTGTCCACTTTTGAAAAGACTATTTATAGGTGCAAAAAAATTGCAGCTAGAAGATGCCTACCTCAAAGGATGTATTTTGGCCAATAGAATCCCAAAAGGACTCTGGTTGTGGAAATTTCCCAATGAAGTAAAAATGGGAAGTCCCTTTCATGTTAAATTGCTCAGCATGTTTGATAGGCATGGTTGGGAGTTGCTAGAATGCATCATAAAACACAATTCAAAAGAGATTGATGCACTTACTCATGAAGTGGACAGATTAGATGGTGTTTTACATCGAGATTTACTATTTCCACACTGGAGTATTGAATATAAGGACATTTTTAGTAGAGTGGACCATGAGATTTTTTCTCTTAGGTCCAGGAAAGAAAAAGTTTCAAAGGGATCGGTTCACCTATGAGGAAGGGAGGGCGTACTCTAAACCTCCTTTAACCTGTCAAGAAAATACCGATGGAGATATTATCAAGGAAGGTGGATCATTAACCAATAACAACACTGAATATGAAGACAATGCTTGCCCTTTGGAACAGAACCAGGGGGATTGTATATGGAGATTGGAGAGGATAAGAAATCAGCGGGAGAAACAGAACAATCGTACATACAATCTCCTGAGAGACAATATGGGGGCAAAATGGTAACAACAGAGGATATACAACAATGTATAGTGGCAGAGATGACCATGGATCAGATAAATTCAAGTCAAACTGAGTCAGTTACGGATAGTTTCAAGCTCACATACAACTACACAGATGATTTTAAACTTTTGAATTACAGTGATTATGAGTGTACTTCTGAACATGTCAAACTGCTTAATGAAGGGGAAATGTTTGTTCCATCTGCTCATTTTAAAATTGATTACCTTCTCATTGACTTAAAACTGTTTCTTAGAAAGTTGAATTTAGAGATGATCTTGGATGGACAAACTGGCTTGTTTGACAATGTTTTAAAGAGTAGTAGCACTTTTAACCCCCCTTTACCTATGCCTTTAATTATTTTTGAGAAAATGGTTGAGTTAGACTTCAGAGTACTTGTTAAAAGGAAAAACAAGTATACCAACCAGGGAGACCTAAGTCTTCATGATTTTAAATTGTTAAAGGAATTAGCCACGAATAAAAGGCAGAGAGTTATGAAGCCTGATAAAGGGGGAGCGGTTGTGGTTATGAACAAGGACAATTATTTATACAAGATGATGGGTCATTTAAACAACTGCAACCTTTATGAAGAAACATCATTAAATTATATAAACTTAGCATACTGCAGGATTGACTTTTTTTTTTGCAGAACATGGTTGATACGGGTGAAATTACCACAGAAGTTCATAAGTTTTTACAAGTATTACATCCAGTGGTGCCTTGTATTTTTGGTATCCCCAAAATCCACAAAAGCACCACTGATCCACCCATACGCTCCCTTCTCAGTGCTAGAAAGTCAAAAACCCACCCCTTTGGGGTATATGCGGATACTTTGCTTAAGGACGTTTTAAAACCCTTTGACCATATTTGCAAAGATTCGTAGGATTTCCTACTTAAAATGAAGGATCTTGAGTTCATAGGTTCATAGGTAGGCACTAGGCTATTGGCCCTAGGGCCTATATAAGCCTAGCCAAATGGTACCCTGGCTTTTGCCACCTAAGAAAATTATTTTCCTGTGCTCCTGTCAAGCAGAGCCACAGAAGTGATCCCCGGGGTGAATTTCCTATCTCCCATCCAATCATCAAGATTTTTCTTGAAGAGTGCTAATGAGGTAGTTTGTTCCAGAGTATGGGAAGTCTCTGAGAGAGGAAAGATTTTTTTTATTTTTGACTATTTGGAACTATTTAAAAGTATACCCCATGGATTAGGGCTTGAATGGTTTCCTGACTTTTTGTGTGAGAATATGGAATTTAACAATGACACAATTAATGTTTTAGTCCTTTGTATGGAAATGGTACTAAAATATAATTTTGTTTTCCTGGAAGGCCAGTATTACAAACAAATCAAATGTGCGGCTATGGGGGCATCATGTGCCCCCATTTCTGCCAATATTGTGTTATTACAGTGGGAAAAACATATTTTATTCAGATATTTTGAAGTCAAATCATGGAAGTTATATCCATGGTTCCTGTATGATATTTTTATCATCCGGGATAGGTCTTTATCAGAAATAGAGGGGTTTATGGAATTTATCAACTCCTCTACCCCTTTCTTGAGGTTTACCCACATTGTTAATGATGAGTTCATCAATTATTTAGATGTGACTATATCCAAGGATCATCAAGAGGAAAAGTGGGCGAGTACAATTTATAGGAAGCCCACTTATAGCAACAGTTTACTACATTTTGAGAGTAACCATCCCCTACACCAAAAAATGGGAATTATCAAAGGCCAGTTTGTCAGAGTGGCCAGAATAGTCTCTTCACACCACCAATTGGTAGTGGAATGTGAGAAACGTAAAGATATGTTGGCCAAAAAGGGTTACCCTGAAAGTTTGGTAGCGCCCATTTGTGAAGATACTATACTCAGAAGACTGAATGGGGAATATAGTACCATTAATTCAATCTAATTATACTCAAGTCCTGGTGGTGAAAAATGGGCGGTTTGGCAAATCCATCAGGACAAATCTGGTCTTTGTCACTGAGTATTGCAGTGAGGCTACCCAAATTAAAGAAATATTGTTTAAAACTTGGTAGCTTTTTTCCCTTTTTAAGAAAACTGGGGATAAACTCGGCAAGGGTCCCATGGTTGTGTTTAGGACTGGGAAGGCAATAAAAAACTATTTGGAACAAGCCCCTATACATTGCGAGTATGGCCGCAGTAATAGGAGAGCAGGTACCTATAAATGCGGCCATTGTAAATATTGTGATGATATCTTGGGGTCTATGTCATATAATCGAACTTCCAAAATTTCAAACACCATATGTTCGAATTTGGAATTTCGAAATATGACAACATCGAAACCTTGGAACAGCAAATTTTTTCCCAGGGAAAAAATTTGCTGTTCCGAAAAACACACACACAACACAAGCACACCAAAACCCTAATAAACCTACACAAAACCTTACATACACAACTATATATGCACTAACCTTAACCCAAACCCTAACCCTAAGGTCCGTCACTATCGCAGACTTACCTTACCCGCACCCTAACCCTAAAGTCCGTCACTATCGCACACTTACCTTACCCGCACCCTAACCCCAATGCCCGTCACACTCGCACACTTACCTTAACCCAATCCGTAACTTTCGCACCACAGTAGAGAAAATGTCAAAGCTGCAGAAACAGCCAACCAAATTCTTTCCCTGGGAAAGAATTCATATTTCTGCGGCTTCGACATTTTCAATTTTCGAACTTCCCCATTCGAACTTCTGGTATTCACAAATCTGAACACTTGATTAAATGACATAGACCCAATATCTTGGGAGGTGATCATATTGTTATCAGAGGCATTTTCATTAGGTCTAAAAGTTTTTGTAATTGTGATAGTCTCGGGGTGGTATATGTTGCCATGTGCCAAACTTGCCAGTGTTATTATGTTGGCAAAACTATAAGAAAAATTAAGGAATGTATATATGAGCACAAGTCTGACAGCAGAAAATTGGATCGTAGTAATGCCTTGGCTAAACACATTATGGAGTTTCCTGAACATTATTTTCGTTTCTTTGTATTAGAGCAAGTGTTGCAAGATATTATGGGGAGTCCCCAGGGTGACATTCTGGAAGACAGAAAACTGTGTTGGCAGTTCCAATTGAATGTCACTTACCACTCCAGTTTAAATGAGGGATTATTCATATCTAGTGTCCTTAGGTTGAAGTCATACCTTGTATAAACTTGTATCAGTTCTACAGAGGCAACACGTTCAACCTCCCCTTTCTTACCTACACCCACTGGAGTCCCTCAAGGATCAGTACTGGGCCCACTCCTCTTTAACTTATTCATCAACAATTTCCACCACTCCATCCCTGATGCCTCAATCATCCAAAATGCTGATGACTCCACCATCATCTGCTCAGCCTCCTGCCCCTCCAAACTTCTACTTAATACCCAAATAGCCTTCTCCAAAACAGAATCATGGATGCGGTCTCATCACCTAGCCCTAAACTAATGATTTTCACTCCCACCAAAACCTCACAATGAAAAGCACAATAACTCCCCTCTAGAAATCATACCTAGTACCAAGGTACTTGGCATTACTATTGATGAAAACCTAAAATTCGATTCCCACATCCTCTCTGCAATCAAAAACAACAACCAGAAAATTAGTCTCCTCTACAGACATAACTGCTTCCTAACTCCCTCCTCCCGTCAAACCCTTGCATCAACCTTCCTTCTCCCCTCTCTCTTGTATGGTGCTCCCCTATTCTCCAACCTACAACTTGGCCTCCATTCCAAACTTGAAGCTTGTTACAATAAAATCTGCAAATTTGCAACCAGTTCTAAGAACTCCTCCCATCACTGCCACTCCCTTCACACCCTGAACTGGCTTTAACTCCACAACCACCTAAAATACCTACAACTTACAACAGCCCACAAACTCATCTTTAAACCAACAGAATGCCCCTCTCTTTCCAAATCTCTAACACCCTACACACCTGGATGCACCCTGAGATCCAAAGGCCAAAATCTCCTACATGTACACAAACCCCTACACCCATCTGGCCAACTATTGCTATCCCACACCATAGCCAAACTGTGGAATTCTCTCCCCACACCACTACGTAACATACCAAACCATAACAACTACAAATCCATGCTTCACTCCCATCTCGCCTACAAATGGGGATGTCCTTCACATGCTCCCACCTAAAACACCCACACCACTAACTACACTCCTAAATCATTCTTCTTTGCAAAATTTAACAATATGTCATAGGTCTTTCTCTTTACATATTTCCAAATTATTCTTTATATTATTCATTCTTATTATTATACATCTTTCCTATTACTTTTGCATGCCCCCATCTAGCCTGCCTTACACATATTCTCAAACTGACTCCCTCTTAATTGCTAAGCAGTGTATCTATTAATGTAAAACTGTTATTTCCTGTACATAATAATTTTGACATAAGATACTCACATTATCTGTTACTAATGTGGAAACTTTCTGTATTTTTGCCTTTTCCAAGTTTTACAAAACTCTGTACTTATATTTTGTAATGTTGCAAATGTCTGTATTTGTATTCAGAGCTTTTCTCCTCGGGTCTCCACTGAAAATGGGCCACAAGCCCAGCTGGACTAACCCAATTAACAAACAAACAATAAATAAATAAATATTTAAATGTATATCTTCATATAAATATATATACATATTATTTTTCTTTTTCACATTTATGTATTACTACATGTTTAGTATTGTTTATTCGTAAGTTTTTTAATGCTTGTATTTTTGATTGTGTGTGGGGGAGGGGTTTATATTGGGAGGTTGGGTTTTTTAAGAAATGTGTGATTTGTTTATTATATGATGTAGTGGAGGGGTATAATAGTATAGTGTTTTTTCTCATTCAATGGATTCTGATGAAGTAATTTGTTTATGAAAGTACTCAAACCTAGTGTTGTTGGAATAAATATTTCTTGGTTCTACATCTGCCTACGCTTTTTCTTTGGATTTTCTGGTTGCAGGTGTTTTGGACATTATGTTTTTTAACTTTTTTTGTTATTGACATGTCTTATATGGACAGACTCAAACAACTCCAGCTATTCTCTGTTTCATATCACCTATTTAGAGGCGATCTCTGTTTGTCTTACAAAGCCATGTCTGACCCAACACTTTTAGATATGCTACATTTAAAGAAATCCCAATCCCTCCGCACCACACTCTCCAGAGACCTCAACCTCATTACCACAATCAACAGAACATGCTGGAGGGACAGGTTCTTAACCCAGAGACTACCCACATGCTGGAATAGACTCCCCATACATGTCAAGCAGAGCACCTCAATGGCCCTCTTCAAGCAAAATCTTGATGAGCGGATGGGTAATAGAAAATTCACTCCACGGTTCACTTCAGTGGTTCTACTCAATAGAGGCACTGGGAACTAACATTGGGTGGCACGATGCCAGGGAAATCCCATGGGCTAGGCTTATAAAAAAGCTCCAGGGCCATTAGCCTAGTACACACCTATGAACCTATGGCTGAGGCAGATGTCTACAAATTAGGAGCTTCCATTGAATCCCACACTGACTTATCAGTTATCCAGGATGGGCTAACACAGATATTCAGTTGTTGTCAGAGCCTTGGACTAACACTAAATGCCAAGGAATGTGCAATACAATCCTTTGCGGAGTCATCCTCCCCTGGTAATTATAATTTTGACTGCATACCTACAACAGTTGACCCAGTAGTCAAGGACTTATGAACAAATAGACTGTGATCTAGCCTCTAACTGTCATGAGTCAGTAATACGGGATTCATTCTATATTGTGCAACCTATAAACAAAGGTATGGCATGGAAATCCGACAAAGTCATTGTTTTGGCAAATTGATAGGAGTGCTCATTTATTTGGCAGTCATCATACCTATCATTGAGTGCAATGCCACCTCTGGTATGTAACTAACCAGGCATACCCGACAACTGTAACATCCACAGAGGTTCCACAGTAAACCAATACACAGTGTACATAACGTCCTATGCAGACCGCATCAGAGCCGTAACTGTGTATTCTGTCTCCCATGTGCTTTGGAGGGGAGGTGTATGCCTGGCATGCAGGGATGTGTCAGACCTCACTGTGTACCTCCTACATATTCAAGAAAGGAGTAGTATGAGAATTGCCTGTTCTACACATATACACCTTGACTGTGGTATAAATAGGACATACTGGACAGACAGGTATGTAGCCCACAGAGTACACCCAATATGTAACAAGATCTCCATCCATGTGAAGCAGAGTTCTAGCCTACCACAAATTGTGTGCATGTTACATGATAGGATGATGAGCACAACAATGATAACTGTTTTAGGACAAATGTCTCTAATGGACATAGGGGAACCATAGCTGGTTCATCTCACGTGTCCCCGCTTGTGCATGTCTCAGTTCCCAAAACCCTGCTTACACTTAGACCTTGTCAGAATTTAGGGATGCATGGCTAGGCTGAAAGAAGACCTTGTTTTTGTTAGCCTATTATGCACATATGAACATATGGAGCAATGCACCTATACTGTGTTACCTTTCTATGACATATTTTTTCTGTGATGTCATTCCATCCTGCGCTCTGATGTTGATGGGTTTATTATAGATGTGCACCCATAGGTGTGTCCTAGAATCCTGAAAGTGAAACATAAGCAGTTCTATGAGACACCATTCATTGTGTGACTACACAGCCATTACAAGAGCATCCAATGTGACAAACACAAAATAATGTGCTTTACCTGTTACAAATGGCAAACTACAATATCTGTAACTGGCCAGTACAAGTAGCATGTCAAAACAACAATGGATGAAACAAATACATATTAATTGAGATAGTTACCCTCTGCATCAGACACATAGTTTAACTTCCATGCATTGATGAGTAGGATGACAGGGATGTGGCACAATTATTATCACTTGCACAAGGTGTTGTATGGGGAGCAGAAGACCTAGGCTGATCCAATAGGTTGGCAAGTATATGTGTGAGTCAGAGAAGGAAGTAGACAAGAAGGACCATATAAATGTGGTGTGTGTGTCTGTAGGTGATCTGAATGTGACCGTGCTGTGTGAGTGTCTGCGGGAACACAGCCAAGCTCAGTACTAACCCTTTGTGTCTGTATGTTGGATGACTTTGAACTCTGCATGGTAGAGCTGACAGTTTATCACTGCTGCCCCTGGTTGCACTGGGTCCTCCATGCCCAAGGTCAGATGCTGGGCTACTACCTGAGGTGACTGCTGTCTACCAGGACCATGTCCTCCACAGGAACACCCAGGACCATGAGCCTATGGCCTGCCACATCTTTGTGTGGACAGCATACTCCCCTCTGGAGGGCTGGATGTACTGCCACTATGACAGCATGGTTGTGCAAGGCCACATGGACTGTTAGTGGATGTAGTTGCTGACCTACATCCATGAGCCTGATACTCAACTCCAACTAGATGTTCCATCACAGGCAATGTGCATTCCAACTGAGTCAGTCAACCGATCCAAATTATCAACAACGAGGTGAAGGCAGTCACGAATGTCAGACTGTGCTGCACCCATAAACCTGAGCATTCATCTGGAGTTCCTTTCAGAATGTGCCTGTACCTCCATATTGGCCCTAAACATGCACCAAGTGACACATGATGAGACACCTGCAACAGGTGGTGGAGGGACAGCAGGCCTCCTATGAGCACTCCTATCAATCTGCCTGTGTGGAATCTCGCCAACTGTTTGGCCATGGCTGGTTTTGACACTCAATGCAGCCACAGTGGTCACATTTCCCTTTTCAATGTCTCCACCCTCCCCTGTCCAATATCTGTGGCATCAGGGGACTGAGTATGCGTAGGCATACTGACTGTGTATGAGGATAATGAGGGTGGATGAGGGATGTAAACCTCTGTGACAGATTCAGACCCTGCAACCACCAGCTGTGCCTCACTTTGGCCACCATCATCATCAGAATCTGAAGATACACTGACATCAGATTGTGTAGGGGACAGAGACCAACCTCCCTGGTCACATGTGATATAAAGGGAAAAGAATCACATTAATACCTGCACCTATGCTCTGCAGTACTATGTTGCAATATATGTTAAGCTGTATACACTGTCTTGTATAACCCACAATTTGATATAGTAAGACATTATTTTCTAACCCAAATCTGTAATTATTTGAAAATAGCAGATCTTTAAACTAGATTTTTATGAGCAAAACATAAATTATGTACACTGGAACTCTACAAAGTTTACTGGTATGTCAATCTGAAATGTCCTGACAATACTGTGATATCAATCACTGTGGTCATACCTACAAGACATAGGTATGACCCTAAAGTGCGTTCAGTCAAAACATATGTGTACATTTGTCTGTCATGCAGACAGTACATCAATCCAGCCAGCAGAGCTGGGATGACAGTTTAGCTAATACCTTGAAGTAAATTTACATCTCTGACAAAATGTTTTGTGCTTACCATCAGCAGGAGCATGGCCTCTTCTTATTCCTGCAGGTCCTGAAAAACATATGAGGGAGAGGTAATGTAAACGGCACCACATGTTTCAGTATAACATTGGTACTATGTCCAAATATATCCTATTTACAGCTGTTATGTTAACAGGTATGTGGGTCACAATCTGCATGAGCTTAAAACTGCAGCTAACCTCCTTCCCCCATCCCATAAAACACCTGACATCCATGTAAAACTATGTACACCCTGACATGCTATGTGCCACAATATTCCAATGCTGATCCAAATAAGCATACCTGAATGCTCCTTTTGTGTGGAAACGGTGGCACCCACATCCACAATATATGGTGTGATGGATGCCTGGGAGCTGTCATGTTTTGCAAGGTTCACCGGGAATTCCTCAGTGGCTGACAGAGGTTGTTCTACTGCAGGCCCACCACCAGTGACCTGTTGATCCCTGGCCCTTCTGCGTGCCAAGTGGATCATGTCTGTAGCACGGTGTTGCACCTGCTCATATGTGTGAATCTGGTGACCCATAGCATTTATGCTATGGACCAGTTCATTCCCCAAGGCTTGTTGCTCTTGCCTATTTGCCCTCCTTCTGGACAGCAGGAGTTGGTAGTGCTGTCTTAACACCTCAATTATGAGGTTGTTTTCAGCCTCAGTGAAAGGTGGGTGGCATCTAGCATGCATGTTATCACCTGAAATACAAATGAAAACACATGTCAGGATCACATATGTGGGTGTACAGTATGTACAGATACAGCAATAAAGGAAGGCTATCAGTATTCCCTGCTTGATTACACATCTCATATGCAACAGTGTGCCAAACATACAAAGGGTGATGAACTAACTAGGATAGTAGCAATATTGACCTACTCCTGTTTGTGGCATGATAGATACTCACATATGATCACATGCCCAATACAGGAGACCACTTGCAGTGTGGCCCATTGCAGAAAACCATCTCCCCATAACATATGTATGAAATACAATGCTAAACAAATAGCTGTGTAGTATTACAACTGTTAGCAAAGGAAGTATCCAGGAGACCTGTGTGCCTAGTTAACAGACTGCATTATGCACTTGCTGTAGTCTACATCTTGTGTATGTATTACAGAGATACAGATCAATGGCATGTGATCTGTACAGTTCTAAGAAGGGCTTACTGATGTAATCCCAATTCCCCCGAAGTATATGCAAACGTATGCATTATATTGGAAACAAAATGGTTACATATCTGATGGAGTACAATACTCCTCTGTTGAAAGATACAAATATGTGTCATGTCAACAAGTTCACCATAGACAGTAACTCTCATACACAATAGTTCCCCTAGCTAGGAGCTTCCCTTTTTAAGATGGTTCTCATTAGCAGGTGATTGCCTCTGAACCAATCTATGGTTCAGGAATGCTAATTGCAACACACACAGCTGATTTGCAGTATAATCAGGCAAACCCATGCAGCTATTTAACAAGATATAAAGCCCCAATGCATAATCCGTACCTTTTCTCATATGTTGTGGTGGAAAATACTGGGGTAAAGATACTATGTCAGCACAGAGTGAATGTTTGTAGTAGATACTTATTGCATATAGATGTGTGTGCTACAGGCTGCAGGCAATATGCATAGACAGAGAGGCTACAGAATGTGCAGGAGAACAACACTTGTGAGTAATGGTGTAACTTGTGGTAGCTTTGGTGTACAGCCAGAGTTTAATTGTGGGAACCCATCCCACAGGAAATTTAGGTATGTGTTTAAGGTAAGTATGTTAGCCAAAGGTATCATTAACAGATTAAAATGCAACATAGTTGTTGTGTCCTAGAATAAGGTAGGGAGTACATTTACCATTATGTCAACCTTTTGGACAATTGCGAAGTCATGTGTTATGTTATGGTAGTCATCTGGAATGTGTGTGCTGGTAACCCTTGCTTCTAGCATGACCTCCATATGTACATGCTACTTGTGCAGCTGTGGTTATCTATAATATCAGTTGCAAGTCATTGTGTGCTGCAGTCTGATATTACTGGGCCTCATTTGAATTACATACTTCAAAATCCTCTGTGAATGCATAATAATGGATGACCTGACACTGTATACACTTTCTAGTGTTGTAATAGGAATATGTTAACTGTGCTCCTATCTGTAGGCCTTTGACTTCCATCATTGAAAAGCAGACATTCAATCTGTACTACTTTGGGGTAGATAAATAGATGATGAGACAGTCATACATATCAGAATTCATAATGGTGATGTACACGTACATGTATTTTACATGCTAGACACCACTAGATTTGAACCCAGGACCATGTGGACCAAAAATGAATGTTTTCAAAGCATTTAACAGATGGGAGTTATTGAGTCACTGTTGCAGCAGGTGTATGTTTCAAAATATAATTGCACTGTTACATGCTGTTACATACCTCATTAACATCCATTATTATGTGTATGTCTTTATAGGGATGAATTTCTCCATCAGAGTCTCAGTTAAACACCTATTTTTCCATTTATGTTTTAGCAGGTGTATTTTTAAATGTTGTAGATATAATTGCACAGTTACCTACTGTTAGAGACCTCACTTACATCCATTATCATATGTCTGGCTTTATAGTGATGTATTCTTGTACCAGAGTCCAAGTTACATTCCCAATTTTGTATTACTCTTTTATCAAATTTGCACAAAGTGGCAGAATGTGCAGTATTGCTTAAGCCCGCTAAATGATGGGAAAATGGGAAGTATCATGTTTTGCTTAAATGACCCATGTTAATTAACAGCTGTGTGGCTTGGTGGGTTGATGCACAGATCTGCAAGTGCACTGGACCTGGGTTTGAAATAGGGGGTATGTGATCAATATTATTTGACACACATATATCAATATAGGACCATTTAGCTTAGCTTAGTGACACTGCACAGGGTAAAAAACCTTTAAAGAAATGAAAAATGAAGAGATAGGACAGTGGTGAAATGGAGTGCAAGCAGGGGGAAAACATAGTGAAAGGCAGGTAGGTATGTGCAGGGTAGGTGGTGTAGGAAAGAACCATAGCTATCCATTTCTTGTACAGCAACAATTGAGCACTTTAACAGATTTTGTATCTGAATTTGGACTGTCACCCCCAGAGAGAGGGGTGACGACAACATAAGTGCATTGTCAAGCAAACTGGACCAAATTAAGTGTGTCCAGTGGACATGTGTGTGAAATGGAGAGCTATTTTTTGGGGGGGACAGGTGCCCATTTTCTTTATTTTTTAAGGTGAGAGTGGAATGTTGGGGAAGGTACGTAGTTATGTGTGGGGGAAGTAAGTTGGGAAGATGATGAAGCTTTTGCAGATAGAAAAGACAAACTAGACAGCAGACAGGGTTGGTGTGTGACACAAGAGGGGAGGGTGAACAATTTGGTTGGGGAGGGTGTTATGGAATCTCAGTCCCATTGACATCAGACATGGTAGCAGTGTGACTCAACTCCTCACCCATGGGACTGTCGATACTGTGCCTTCACTGCTCCTGTGGAGGCAGTGGTCAATGCCAGCGCCTGGGGTGAGGCTGCCCCACCAGGAAGGACAGCATGGTCTCCATCCAGTGTAGGCATGCACCAGCAGTTTGGAGCAGCAGCCCATACTGGCAGTTCATTGCATGTGATATAAGCACCCCCGCCACTTCCACTCCCTGAGGGGGGAGCCACCCTCAGCCTGTGGTGCAGAACTACCTGAGGGTGCTGTGGCCCAGATGTGCTGGGTATCTGTGCTTTGGCCAGTGGAGCCAAGGAAGGTGGATCACCTGGAACTGGCCTACCTTGCTGCACTGTAGAAAATTAAATATAAGCATAAGGTAAAAATAAACATAAGCAAACAAATGTAATTAATAACATAATAGAAAATAATGATGAATAATGGAAATAAATAGAAAGGAATATAATAAGGACACAACAACAAATAATGTAAATTTTAACAGCAAAACAATATTAAATTATACATAATGCCAACATAAGAGGTAATAACAAATAATATATTTATACCAAATCATAATAATAAATATAATTCATAAATTAAAGAAGAGAAGGGGTGGGTGTGAGAGAGAAAAAAAAGAACATTAGTAATGTCATAAGTAATATAATGACACAGACTGCTGCTACATACTTCAACATGTCAGATTTCAGTTGTGAGAACAGTGACTACTAATATTGTATAAATGATGTTGCATGAACATAGCTCTCAAACTGCTAGCATGGCATATTATGGGCCAAGCCCAACCAAGGAGGAAACTGTTGCAAAAGAAAGTAAACTCCCATGAGTGGAGGACCTCTCTGGTCAGCCTCAGTAAGAAGCTGAGATCCCTTATAAGATCCTCCAAAGTTAGCTACGAAAACAAAATTACCACTGATTCTAAGGGCAACCAAAAAGCATTCTATAGCTATGTCAAGAATCTCAATGGCAACACACAGATCTGCTCTGAGTTACAGCACAACGGCATGAAAATTACAGAACCAACTGATATTGCCAAAATCCTGGCAGATACATTCAGTGCTAACTTTATCCCCCTCTCACCCCCTAAAGGGCCCACATCTATACAGGAAGAATGTAGAGTCCCTGTAATCACATCTATGCAGGTAAAAGCTGCACTCTCTAAAACCAAAAACACAGCATCTATGGGACCGGACAACATCCCAGGCTGTGTTTTACATGAACTTCAGAATGAACTGGCTCCCCACCTAACCACCATGTTCAATCATAGTCTCACGTCAGGCTCTGTGCCTACTGAATGGCACACAGCAACAGTTATCCCACTCCACAAAGGGGGAGCCACCACTGATCCTGGGAACTATCGTCTTATTAGCCTGATGAGCCTAGTCTGCAAGGCCATGGAACATATTATCATGGAACTCATAAACAAAGACATTGGTAACCTCCAAACTCTGGACCTCACTAAGTTTGGGTTTGGGAAAGGCAGTTCATGCATTCTTAGCCTGATCAACTTCTTTGAGGAAATCACCAAAGCCATAGATGAGGGTAAGGTGGCTCACACAGCCTATCTTGACCTCGCCAAGGCTTTCGACACCATCCCCCATTCTGGAATTATAGATAAACTCACTAAACTAGGTATAAATCCCAATGTCACAAGATGGGTTGCCAACTGGCTCACTGACAGAACCCACACTGTAAAAGTTGCAGACTCCAAATCTCACTTCAAACCAGTGACAAGTGGAGTACCAGAGAGTTCAGTCCTGGGACCTCTCCTGTTTGGTATCTACTTCTCTGAAGTACAGGCTAACACAGAAGGCCTCTGGCTAATGAAGTTCACAGATGATTGCATACTAGGATCCATAGTCAAGTCCCCAAATGATGTGGACATCCTACAGAAGGGCCTCACTGAGACAGATGCCTGGTGTCAGAGCCATGGCCTCAAGCTCAATGCCAAAAAGTGCATTATCATCCCCTTTGGTAAAACCTCTGTACCCATGAACTACCACATCAACACCAGTCTACTTAATGCTGAATGTGTGATAAGAGACCTTGGGACCCAGATGGACAGTAGTCTCTTCTTTGATAATCACATCACCTCAGTAGTCAGGAAATCCTTCTATGTGGCACACCTCATCACAAAAGGGTTCTCATGCAGGAAAAAAAAAAGGTCATTGTCCTCCTCTACTCGGCACTCATTAGACCCATTATAGAGTACAACACCCCTTTTGGAATGTACCTCACAAGACATCTGCAGCAGCTGGAAAGGCCACAGTAGTACCTCACAAAGAGGATTACTGGCCTCAAACAGATGCCCTACACTGACCATCTCAAAAAACTCCAGCTTTACTCTGTAGCATATCGCCTACTCCAAGGAGATCTCTTCCTAACATATAAAGCTATGTTAAACCCAGAGCTGTTGGACATGCTACACATAAAGAAATCCCAATCGCTCCAAGCTACATGCTCTAGGGTTCTAAACCTTGTCACCACAATAAACAGGACATGCTGGAGGGTTAGATTCCTGTCCCAGAGATTTTCTATACTCTGGAACAAGCTACTCATCTATGTCAAGCAAAGTTCCTCATTAGCACTCTTCAAGAAAAATCTTGATGAGTGGATGGGAAATAGGAAATACACCCCAGGGATCACTTCTGTGGCTCTGCTCAACAGTGGCACATGAAATTAACATTGTTAGCTAGGCTTACTTAGGCCCTTGGGCTGATAGCCTAGTACCTACCTATGAACCTATGAACCTAAATGTTGGTAGAAAGGCACAACTTTAAACTTTATTGATAATTTTGCTTAAACTCGGCATTTAGACACATGGATAGCTGTCCAGTACTTCAGTTAACTTACCCATTTACCATGCTCATTGAATGAGTGGAACATATACAGCATTATTTCAGACAAAATGAGCAGAACACAGGTTTGAACTTTGCTCTGAGTATTGCACTACATTTATTACTAACATTTGTTGCTGCATTCTTTATTCAGTTGCATGTAACAGTTGACTGGTGTCAGATTAGAACACAAATGCAGTGAATGCAGGAATAGTAAACACTTTATTTGAAAACATTACTCATCAAAGCCCATCACTCTTTAACATGTATTGATTAATGTTACTTCAACTCTGGCATGTCAACCATGGATAGCTGTCTAGAACTTCTGTTTACTATCCCATATACCTTGTTCATTTATTGAGTGCAACCTACAGAATATTTCAGACAATGAGCAGACCAGAACAGTGACTCTTAATCTGGGTAGACCCCAACATTAACTTATGGTTGGAAGTTATGCTACACAGTACTGCATGCTTACTTGCTTTAACTTGCTTTATCATTTCAGGCAGGCAGTGACACATTAATAAATATTGTAGTACAAATCTCCGTACGGTCCCCAGAGAGTTGTGCAGTCAACCAAAACGATAAAATGAAGTAAAACACTGCAAAACTCACCACCAAAGATATAAAATGTCACTCTTCTATTAACGAAACAGACAGATAAGCGCTTTCACGTACCTAAGTACGCTTCATCAGATCTACTTAACAATGCTTATCCCTTCACTTTTATACACAGCTTAAAAAACAATTAATCCAATTATATCAAATTATTCAATCAATCATTCAATAAACATTTGAAATTGCTGAAATCATCCTTAAAAGGGCATGTCAAAATCTTTATGTTAGACAATAAGGAAAATTGCAAAAACAAAGAGCTGTAAAGCCATATATATTAGACATAGACATCTTATTGATCTTTAACCTATCAATTAAGTATGTTTATCCTTGCATTTAAGTGATATATTATATATATAAACATTAAAAACATTGAGGCATATATATATATATATAAATATAAATATAGTGAGTGCCTCAAGCATATATGATGTGTATTTTGAGATAAAATATCAAATAAAATATAAATAAA
Organism: Protopterus annectens; assembly: GCF_019279795.1. Classification (NCBI taxonomy): domain Eukaryota; kingdom Metazoa; phylum Chordata; order Ceratodontiformes; family Protopteridae; genus Protopterus; species Protopterus annectens. The sequence continues at coordinate 24,680,822 of NC_056747.1, forward strand.
TATATGAAATATATAAAGAACAAATCTATATATAGATAAATATAAACATGTATATTTCATATAGCTAAAAAAAGAGAGCATATATGTCTATCTGTTCACCTCACTACATCAATATAATACATAAGTAGAGGTGAAGAAAACAATGCTATAGCACATATACGTAGATATATAAATATCAATGTATCAAATATAAAAGATTATATCTATAAAATTCTTTTGGATAAATACACACTTGTAAAGTACAACAATATTACATGTAGTGGCAATATAAAAGACTAAAGAACATGTATATAAGTTAATGTTATGGAACAAATAAATAAATAAATAAGAAAATAAATATAAATCAGAATATATATGTAATATTGCACCATATGAAAATATATTATATGAAAACATATTCATTGGTATACCCTAGCATCCAGAACAGGTTTCAGAGATATGGTATGATTGAGGCCAGGGGGTAAATGTGCCCCCATCCTCAGAATCCAATCTAATTCTGTAGTGGCTAACAAGTTCATATTACTACCACCTCTTTTATTAAGGTATACTACCTGCAGGACCCTAAAACTGAACATATGTCGTTCATATTCAAGGATATGTCTGGCTAATGCATTGGTTTCATTACATTTCCTAATATCATAGATGTGGTTATAAATTCTCTGTTTAAATTTCCTTTTAGTCATGCCTATATAGATTGCGTCACATTCCAAGCAAGATGCTAGGTATATAACATTCTTTGTCTCACATGTGGTATTGCATTTGGGAGTAAATACAAAATCCATCTTGGGATGCTCAAAGATCTCTATAGTTGTTATATACTGACACATAATACATTTACCACAAGGGAAAGTTCCTAACCTTGGGGTGTACTTATAATGTTTAATGGTTTGCTTGTTCTCTTTAAAACACAATATCCATCTGAGGTTAAGAGAATTCCTATAAGCAAACCTAGGTCTTTCCCCCACTATAGCCTTGACTGTGTCATCCATTGTGAGTACATTCCAATTACGACTAATGATATTCTTTAAAGCATTAGTATCATTCGTGTATTGCATAGTATACATTAAACCTCTATCCGAACGTTTGTAATTTATCCTTGTGTTGTAACTATGAGCCTTATTCTCCGGCTGTGATATACCCAGAACACTCTCTTTTATCTGGCATACTAACTCCCTGTCATAGCCTCTATCCAAAAACAGATTTTGCATATGTTCTGCTTCTTTAAGTAGTGAATCTCTGTCCTTGCATAACTTTGTCAGCCTGACATATTGACTTTTTATGATCCCTGGAAATATATGCCTAGGGTGCATGCTATTGTAGTTCAACAGGGTGTTCTTCCAACAGGGTTTCCTATAAAGTGTATATCCAATACAACCCTTATCCGTAAGTGTCAGGCTTATATCCAGAAAATTTATAGTCTCATATGACCATTCCATAGTAAATCTTAAGAATTCTGTAGTGGATTCTAAATAGATCAAGAAATCTTGAAATTCAATGTTGTTCCCCTCCCACAAAATTATGATATCATCCACAAACCTCCTATAGAGTTTTATCTTCTTGAAATGTGGATTATTAAATGGATTATGTTTTTCCCAATAGAATACTACAAGGTTAGCGTAGGTATTGGCTACGGGGGTGCCCATGGCAACCCTCCATTTTTGTAGATAATAATTGTTGCCAAACATGAATACATTATTCTCAAGAACTATGTCTAACAAATGGCATAGTAGAATCTGTTTATCTACGCTAAACTCTGTATCACAATTAAAAACTTCTCTCAAAGCTTGCACACCATAATTATTCGGTATTGTTGTGAAGAGGTTCTTAACATCTAAAGTCACTAATATAAGGTCATGGACTGGAGAGTCCATTACCAAATGATTAATATCATCCAATAAATGATACGTATCCTTTAATATAGTTGGAATTGCATCAACTATGGGTCTCAATGTGTTTTCTAGATATTTGGATATAGTAGAGGTGGCCCACCCTCTGCCTGACACAATCGGGCATAAAGGTATCGGAAAAACACACTTATGTACCTTGGGTAATCCCTTGATGGATGGAATCAAGGGAGATTCTATATATAAAAAATCATAAGTTTCCTTATTTATTTGTCTACACATTAACAAATCATATATATTATCATGTATATTCAAAATAATTCGTTCTATCTCACTACATGTTATCACTTTATATGTACTTTCATCTTGTAGAAGGGCCTCCATGTTTTTAATGTAATCAGAGGTGTCTAAAAGAACAACCCCCCCTCCCTTATCCGCTGGTTTTATGGTTAGTGTCAGATCATCTCTTAAAGTCTCTAAAGAACTGACTTCCATGCTAGTCATATTATAGTATTTACATTTCTTATGCATGATGTTAGAGTAATACTTATAAAAATCACCTTCACATGTTCTTATAAAACATTCAACACTCAACGGAAGTGGAGGTGTAAAACTGCTTTTCTTCCTTATTGTACCAACATTAAAATCATCAGCAAAAACTTCATTACTTTTAAAAAACACTTTCAGTGCAACAGATCGCCCAAACAACCTCAAATCTGTAAGCGTTATATTAATTTTACTGGGTTGAGATGGTATAAAACCCAGCCCTTTATTCAATAGAGTTATATCAGATTCAATTAAATTATACTTAGAAAAATTAAAGATCAAGGAACTCAGTTCGCTGTATTCTTCATCTGTCCGTACCTGTCCTCCGAGAACTTCCTCTTCTTGCGACCCCTGCTCTGTGAGCGATTCCTCACATAGTTCGATTGCTTTATCGGATAAGGTAAAAAATGCATATCCTCATGACACGCTGCTGTATTCTTAGGGTACGCTCCTAACCTCACATCTCTGGTAGTGTTCCGAAGCATCTGCTGGTTGGGTGGTGGAGTGTCCATGTTGGGAGATGTAAATACCCCTGCCATGTCTTCAGCTGGTCTATCCGGCATGGTTGTAGTCGTAGCAGTTTCAGCTTCCTGACGCTCACGATTATGATGTGGTAGAGTCTTGTCCTTCGTAGATGATGTATTAACAGCGCCAATTCTGGTTTCAGTTGCCATGGTTGCATCTGAGTACAAACCATTATGCACCCTTGGCCAAACAAAGATATGGCCCAATGTGAAGTCATTATGGTCTCTACATAACTTACATTGTTTAATGAACTTTAGTTTCTCACTATAAATATTAACTTGTGAATAAATATTCTCGAGTTTTCTTGTACAATACTCCGAAACAAAACGTTCACATAGATCCTTACGTGAAGCTTCCACCTTATTTTGCAACTCTGATTCAATTGGTGCAAAATATTCTAGTAATAATTTTATATGATTGAACCCAAGTTCGATATTTAAGTCCTGCCATTTTTTCAGCAAGACAGGCTGTTGTTCACCGTATGTAGGCATACATAGGACTCGCATGCCCCTTGGAACGACTTTGAAGTGCAAGCAAGCCTCTAGGTGCCTCTATTGCCAGGAGTATCTCTGTAACTTAAAAAGGTCGTTTTCTAATTCTTTCGAAAGGCCATTAAATTCAGTTATAATGTCATTATTACCTGAAGCCAACGGTGCATTTGTCTGAGTGTGTAAGTCTAGAGTCAAGAGAGGATTTCCTTGTTGAAAAATAAGGCTGTCCCAATTGCGTTGGTTGTCTCTGATTCCTGGATTGTAATCCAGTTCAATGGATGGTGTATCCATGGCGTGGAACCTCCGGTGACACAAAAAGAAGAGAAAAATCTTGTAGTACAAATCTCCGTACGGTCCCCAGAGAGTTGTGCAGTCAACCAAAACGATAAAATGAAGTAAAACACTGCAAAACTCACCACCAAAGATATAAAATGTCACTCTTCTATTAACGAAACAGACAGATAAGCGCTTTCACGTACCTAAGTACGCTTCATCAGATCTACTTAACAATGCTTATCCCTTCACTTTTATACACAGCTTAAAAAACAATTAATCCAATTATATCAAATTATTCAATCAATCATTCAATAAACATTTGAAATTGCTGAAATCATCCTTAAAAGGGCATGTCAAAATCTTTATGTTAGACAATAAGGAAAATTGCAAAAACAAAGAGCTGTAAAGCCATATATATTAGACATAGACATCTTATTGATCTTTAACCTATCAATTAAGTATGTTTATTCTTGCATTTAAGTGATATATTATATATATAAACATTAAAAACATTAAGAGGCATATATATATATATATATATATATATAAATATAAATATAGTGAGTGCCTCAAGCATATATGATGTGCATGTTGTGTGTGTATGCAGACTTCAAATCTCACTTCAAACCAGTGACAAGTGGAGTACCACAGAGTTCAGTCATGGGACCTCTCCTGTTTGGTATCTACTTCTCTGAAGTACAGGCTAACATAGAAGGCCTCTGGCTAATGAAGTTCACAGATGATTGCATACTAGGATCCATAGTCAAGTCCCCAAATGATGTGGACATCCTACAGAAGGGCCTCACTGAGACAGATGCCTGGTGTCAGAGGCATGGCCTCAAGCTCAATGCCAAAAAGTGCATTATCATCCCCTTTGGTAAAACCTCTGTACCCATGAACTACCACATCAACACCAGTCTACTTAATGCTGAATGTGTGATAAGAGACCTTGGGACCCAGATGGACAGTAGTCTCTTCTTTGATAATCACATCACCTCAGTAGTCAGGAAATCCTTCTATGTGGCACACCTCATCACAAAAGGGTTCTCATGCAGGAAAAAAAAGAGGTCATTGTCCTCCTCTACTCGGCACTCATTAGACCCATTATAGGGTACAACACCCCTTTTGGAATGTACCTCACAAGACATCTGCAGCAGCTGGAAAGGCCACAGTAGTACCTCACAAAGAGGATTACTGGCCTCAAACAGATGCCCTACACTGACCATCTCAAAAAACTCCAGCTTTACTCTGTAGCATATTGCCTACTCCAAGGAGATCTCTTCCTAACATATAAAGCTATGTTAAACCCAGAGCTGTTGGACATGCTACACATAAAGAAATCCCAATCGCTCCGAGCTACATGCTCTAGGGTTCTAAACCTTGTCACCACAATAAACAGGACATGCTGGAGGGATAGATTCCTGTCCCAGAGATTTTCTATACTCTGGAACAAGCTACTCATCTATGTCAAGCAAAGTTCCTCATTAGCACTCTTCAAGAAAAATCTTGATGAGTGGATGGGAAATAGGAAATACACCCCAGGGATCACTTCTGTGGCTCTGCTCAACAGTGGCACATGAAATTAACATTGTTAGCTAGGCTTACTTAGGCCCTTGGGCTGATAGCCTAGTACCTACCTATGAACCTATGAACCTAAATGTTGGTAGAAAGGCACAACTTTAAACTTTATTGATAATTTTTGCTTAAACTCGGCATTTAGACACATGGATAGCTGTCTAGTACTTCAGTTAACTTACCCATTTACCATGCTCATTGAATGAGTGGAACATATACAGCCTTATTTCAGACAAAATGAGCAGAACACAGGTTTGAACTTTGCTCTGAGTATTGCACTACATTTATTACTAACATTTGTTGCTGCATTCTTTATTCAGTTGCATGTAACAGTTGACTGGTGTCAGATTAGAACACAAATGCAGTGAATGCAGGAATAGTAAACACTTTATTTGAAAACATTACTCATCAAAGCCCATCACTCTTTAACATGTATTGATTAATGTTACTTCAACTCTGGCATGTCAACCATGGATAGCTAACTAGAACTTCTGTTTACTATCCCATATACCTTGTTCATTTATTGAGTGCAACCTACAGAATATTTCAGACAATGAGCAGACCAGAACAGTGACACTTAATCTGGGTAGACCCCAACATTAACTTATGGTTGCAAGTTATGCTACACAGTACTGCATGCTTACTTGCTTTAACTTGCTTTATCATTTCAGGCAGGCAGTGACACATTAATAAATATGTAAGGTGTCCCAGGTATGTCATACCTGACCGTTAAGATGGCAAAATCTGTATTTACTTTATTGTATTATTAAGTTATTACTTTGATGATTTTCCTACTTACCACTCAGTGACCTCATACTGGTCAAGCCCCCTGCATGGGACTGGACATTGCAAGCCCTCTTTTTTGCAGCTGTGGTAAGAAAAGCAAACTGTTATGCCTACCAGTTTTGCACAGATTCAGCTTGTATATTTATGAATTACTGGAAAACATATTTACATATATGTGGGGTGTGCCCATCCATAGCCTCTTAGACTCTTGTGTCCAAGGTTCCCCTCTCCCTATGCTCCATGTTGTTGCAGTGGTGATGACACTGCTCACCAGTGTGGGGGATATCAGTAGTACTGGTCAGATCCCTGGCTAAATGATCCTAGTCCTTAGACTTAGACTCTGAACCCTGGTAGTCACCCTGCAGCAGCCGGATTCCATAATGCTGTACGAGGAGTCCAACAAAAACTCTGGACTCCTGCACTCCCCACTTTTGCACACAAAGTGCCCTCCTTCACAAACAGCAGAAATCATATATCCACAGTCAAGGTAAGATTCCTAAGAATAATGTGAAATTCCTGCCTATCGGCTATTATATAGGCTGCATTCCCACCTTTGTATATCATATGCTAACTTTTAAAAAAGTGTTGTGTTGCTTAGAATCATGCAAACTCACACAGACCATGTTTAAGTTAAGCTTAACAATGCACAAACTGGAAAGGCATTGCTTAGCATCACGCAGCCTTTCTAAATATAACATTTTTTTTTATTTAAACTAAACCAAATGTTTGAGTCACTTGACAAATTTTCACAACAATAAATGTAAAAAGTATGACTGCTCAGGATTCAAACCCAGGACCTACTACACTGGAGATTACAACTCAACCTGCCTAGCCACTGGGATATTGAAGGGAGTTTGTATATCTTCACATATACTACAAAGGTGCCTGTAAGCGTACCGCAACTCCTCTGCGCAGGCTTGTGCATTGCATAGCAAAGTAGAACTACAACAATTGAATACATCTAGTTTCTATTTTTAGATGTCTAGTGGATGTCTACTGTATCTGTAAGCAAAGCCAAATATAGTGAAGCAATTTACCACACCCTGCAAACAAGCACATGACAAAAAAAAAAGAATTAAAAGTGAATAGATCCAGTTTATATTTGTAGATGACTAGTAGATGTCTACTGTATATGTAAGCAAAGCTAAGAATAGCATAACTAAGCATCATGGCACACCATGCAAAGAAGAACATAAACGTAAAAAAAAAATAAATTGCAGTTTATTGAAGTCAAATCTCTTTCAGTCCAGGTTTACAGGCCAAAAGGTATTGTGATGTTCTTACCACCTGCTTGCATGGATTCAATATCTGTGCTACTGTGATCTCCCTCAGCAATGCACCATAATTAATATGTATGATGTGCTGCTGAGGAGAAACCATTACCATGCACACAGATACATTCCATGTAGGTTCTAAGTGGAGCCTACATGGATTTTATTTAATCTTGGGGAAAGTCTTACCATAAAAACACAGGGTAGTAAGGGAAAGGAAGGGGAGAAATTGAATGCCATGATGGAAGTATTGAATAGAGAAAATTATAAAGCAAATAAGACAAGAGGTGTCACTATTAGAAGAGTATAGAAGAGGGAAGAGATTGACAAAAATACTTAGAATGATAGACGTGATAAAAGCAATGCGCAGTATCAGAACAGATCAGGATCTATTGTGCACTATTGCAAATAATAAACTAAAATATAAGCACAGGCAGAAAAACTTAGAAGATATGCAGACAAATATAAATGAAAAGTACACAATAAGTGATTTACTGATGACTCAAAAAAGTTTTATAGAGAGTTGGGAAATAAGGCAAAAGGAATTGAAACACCACTACAAAAGGAACAGATACATTTCAGAGAAATATCTATGAACATCCTGTAGAACATAAAGATGCTAAATAGATAGAAGTAGTAAAAGAAAGACTAAGAAGTTCAAATGTACAGGATATGAAATGGGATAATGTAACAGCCAGAGAGATTGAAATAAAGTTAAGAAAAGCTCCTAAGTGGAAAACACCAGGCCCAGATGCAGTGCTTAACTTCTGTCTAAAATTATTAACATCTTTATGTGAAGATTTTGCTATGTGTAAGAACTATTTATATGCAAACCCTAAACAGACACCAGCCTGGTTAGCAACAGGAAAAAAATTATACTCCTACTTAAGAGTGAACCTGCAAGCTATCCTGAAAACTATAGACCAATGACTTGCCTTCCAATGATGTGTAAAGTATACACTGGAACTGATGCCAATAGAGTTTATAGTCATGTAGAAGAAAACTGAATCATGGCAATAGAACAAGAAGGTAACAAAAGAAAGTCATATGGGGCAAAGGATTATTTGTTGTTAAATAAAGTCATAATAATGAACTGTAAAAAAGGGGAAGAATCTAAGTATGGCATGGGTAGATGCCAAAAAAGCATTTGACAGTATCCCACATTCATGGACAAAAGAGTGCTTAAAAATATATAAGATACACCCTACACAGATCAATTACATTACAGTGACCATGAAACAGAGGCAAACCACTTTGCAGTTAAGCCATGATAAAGGACAAATTTTTATTCCAAGGATAAAAATCCAAAGGAGAATATTCCAGGTTGACTCTCTATCACTGCTGCTCTTTTGTCTTCAATTACCATAATAAACTGTCTACTTATCTGATTAGATCATTCCTACTATTTGGCTCGCAGAAAATAAAAAAAAGTGTAAAACTGTCTCATATCCTTTTTGTAGATGATATAAAAATTTATAGTTCATTAGATGAGGAACTGAAAGCACAACTGCAAGTTGTCAAAACTTTTTCAGATATAAGAATGTAATTTGGTCTTGATAAATGTGTAAACACAACCTTTAAAGCAGGAAAGCTGCAGCACCAAAAAGACATCAGTTTGGGACAGGAATGCGATATAAAAGAACTTCAGCAAGAGGGAGTGTATAATTATTTGGGGATCAATGAAGTATCAGCAATAAAACATGAACAAATGCAAATAAAACTTAGTAAGGAATATTTTAGAAGACTAAAATTAATACTGAAAACAGCTTTGACCTATCGAAACAAAGTCCAAGCTAAAACCAATTTGCTCTTCCTGTCCTAACTTACAGTTTTGGAATGATTGATTGGCCCTCAAAAGATATTGGATCAGTTGGACAAGAAAACAAGAAGGATGCTTCATGCTCATCAAATGATTTATAAAAATCACTCTGTATAGCAAGACTGTATATTCCCTGTTCTGACGGAGGTGTGGGCCTCCTTGTAATTGATTACATGTATAGATCTGTACTTATGGGATTGCACACATATCTGCTGACCTCACAAGATGCAAAAGTAGTGAAAGTTTTGAAAAATGAGGAGAATAAGTCTAAGATGACTTATCTGCTTAGTTTAGCAGAAGCATATCAGTGTCAAGTGGGAATGGAAATCAAACCAGATGCAGATAAAAATCAGGCAGCAACTGAATGTGCCAAAAAACAAAAATAAAACAAAAACAAAAACAAAACAAAGGAAAAAATATAAGGTGAGGGATCAGATGAAAGCAAAAAATGTGGAAAACACATAAGTACTGTTGCAAGTATAGAAAAGTCTGGGAACAACCTCATGTTGATCAGGATCAAACACGGGAATGGTTAAGGAGAGGTGAATTTAAACCAAAAGATGAAAGGCTAATATTGGCAGCCCAAGACAGTGGATTATGTTCACATTGGTTTACAAAGTCAATTAAACATGTGGGAGAAACAGACAATTATAGGTTTTGTAAAACGGAATTGGAAACAGTCACACATCTTGTTGTTGGTTGTGACATACTAATGGCAGGACTGTACACTGAAAAGCATAATAATGTGGCAAGACTGTTGCACTGGGGATTGTGCAAACATTATAATACTGAAGTAGTTGAAAAACACTGGAAACATGAGCCACGAAGCATTATAAAAAATGGCAAAGTTTATATTACATGAGATCACCCATCACCAAAAGTTCAAAAAATAAATACGAAAAAAAGATATAGTAGTCCAAGAAAAGAAGAAAAAAGTAGCATCGATCACTGAAATTGCTACACCCAGTGACTACAGTATCTTATGTACAGAGAAACATAAGGTCATAAAATATCAGGATTTGCAGGCAGAAACAAGACCAACGTGGAAGAATGATACCCAGACAGTTCCAACAGTAGTAGGAGGAACGGGTCTTATAAAAAAGAATTTATAATTGTACTTAGATATGTTACTGACAAATGAGAAAGAAGTTAGTGTGAGATCACGGTTTGTACATATGTGAAAAGAATAAATATGTGTGCATAAAGAGGGCTGAAAGCTACGCTCTGAAAAAGGAGTAAATCCTCTACAGCACACAAATCATTTGGAAGAATATTTAAAACAGCACTTTTCTCTGGGCTGTATATCTGACTACTAAGCTCCAGTCCTACCCCCCAAAAAATGTAATAGTGTGACATAAAGTCAGTCAAGTGGCTGCCTGGCTTAGCAAAAAAAAAAAGTTATCTTTATACCCAGAGCACATTACAAGAAATTATTAGGAATGGTAAGAAAATATAATCAATAAAAACCTTAATATGTAGATGTGACATTCTGCATTTGTTTCTAAAATACAAAATACAGCAGCAACTTTTTTTTCACACTATTTTGAATATTCCACTGGAATTATTGTCCCCGTCTGAGCATACTTGTTGACTGACCCTTTCTTTTTTTCCTTTTTTCCAGTATTAAACTGTCTAGAGTAGTAGTATATCTCCTGGACACAAACTTTTGAACACTAATAATTATGTTTAATTTAATTTATTAATTTGTTAACTGTGGTACTGAACTGGCGTACATGGTCCTTTTTCATCTACAATTGAGGCTGCAAGGGAAGGGGTAAGTGCAGTATAAATGTTCACCTTAAAATAGCCAATATGAAAGTGAAAGTGACCGTTGAAACCCCTCAGAGCTTGGTACTAGACTCTCTGCTTTTAGGTATTTACCTCTCATATCTCTAAGCAGAGAGCAAAGACCACTGGTTAACAAAATTTGCAGATGATTATAAATAGATGGCTGTTATTAAATCATATTAGAGCACCATCTCTCAACAATGAAATTTGCCCTAGTAAAATGTTGGTGTACTAAAAATAGGCTCAAACTAAATGCTAAAAAGTGTAGTTTTATCATTTTTGGTAGAAAGATCCACCTCTCACCATACTGTCTAAACAACACACCACTACATAACAAAATTAAATTAGGGACCAAGGTACTTTGCTGATGTCTCACTGTCTCTGACTCTTTTTCAGATTATACTTCCTCATCTGATTTCATTTCAGAAGGACCAACAAACAGTTTGTTTTCATATTTATGTTCAACAACATGCAAAATAATTTGAACGTAATTGTCACTCATTTACATGTTTTTAAATATTTTCTCCTTGTACAGAGTCTGCAAATTAAATTAAAGCTGGACAGTGCTTCTTGTCATGCATGTCTTCCTGCACAAATCTTGGATTTCAGATGCATAATGTTTTCTGTGATCCTTAATGCACCTGCATTGGTTACAAAAGAAACATGTTGCAAGACATCCTTGACCTTCACATGAATGCTCGGTGCACTCTGTAGGTGCTCATGTGAGCATAGATGATTGAGAGAGCCTCTTAGTGCAACTAGGCGCACTGGCACAATGTGCAAAAAGTGTGATTAGTAACACCCATGTGTCAGTTCCTCATTGGCATATCTACCATGCTCAGAGGCACACATTTATGTGGCATAAAGCCTGTCTGCATACAACAGCCTTACTGCCTTATGGAAAATTACTGACAGGCTATCAAATAATCAAAAGCACTAGATGCACAAAATATGTTTGTCTGGACCTGTATTTCTTCTTTGTGAGATATGTTTACCACTAGCAGCTACTGATATTTTAAAACTGCTTGGTCAATGTGCTGTTTTAAAGTCTGTACTATAACTTGTAAGCTATAGCTATTAAAATGTAGTCATGTCTTGTACATTAAAAAGAGTTAGCCTCAGAGGTACAGCTAGAGTGAGAGGAAAGTGGGCAGCTATCCTGGTTGTTAGGGGGTGCAATCAGCAGATGTAAATTGGTCAGTAGTGCAGTACAAGCATTCATGCCCAAACCAGCATTCAGCATGAAAACAGAGATTGCTTTTGCAGTCATGATTTAGCAAGCAGATTGCTACAGTTGTTTTTTTGGCTTTCAAGTATGAGAGGACCTTTTTTAGATCTGAGTGGGCACAGATCTGGGGACAGCAAAAGGCACTGGAATGGAGTGCAGAAAAGAATTGTAAAGGTATCTGCTATTTCTACTGCTGTTATCTACATCTGTGTACTGGTTCTTGTAAAGCCCACAGCATAGGTAGGCCCTGATTAGTTGAACTGTATGCCTGCACCTATTCTTGTATATATGCTGCACTGGCATTGTGTGGGATTTCCTGGGGGAAAGGAGACAATTAAGAAATATTAAACTGGAAGTATACTGCAGTATTATGTAGCACAGGTGTGCATAAACTGTGGGGGAGATGATGTTAAGTCTTAGATACGTGTAATTTAAATGATTACGGGTAGCTGCATTACAACTTGTTATGTAATCCACACACAAACTACTTTGAGTAGAAACATCCCTGCAAGACACAAAGCACAAACTATATGTTTATGCAGCGGCTTGCCACAACATGCAGCTGTAATCCTCAGCTGTCTACCACAGATTGAAGTACATGCATTGTACCTGCAGGCAGTCTACCCTTATATGAGTCATGTTTTTTCCATTACCTACTGTTTCTGCTCCTTTGCATACTTAGTGTATTTGCAGCCTATGTATACAACCCTATGCAGTAAAAGGCCTGCCATGTGCAAGGTCAGCCACAGTCAGTCATCACACAGATGATCACGACCAAAATGAACAAACTGATAAATAACACAAACTGACCAGACTGTTTAAGTGTACGTTGAATAAAATACAAGTTTAATGAGCCACAGTACAATGAGGTTGAGCGCTTTCATTCCACACTATTGGAACTTCATCAGAACAATGCATGCAATCCAGTCATCAGTTTATATACTCAAATAAACCAATCAAAAACCATACTAAAAATCACATGACATCTTTAAAAATGTTTACATATGAATTCCTACAAAATAGTTTTGCATAAATAAAAGAAACATTATTATACAGTATAACACCATTGTTATATAACATAGTTTTTCATTTTCAAAATGGAGGCTATTGAACATCCTTCATTTAAGCTTGGTGGGCCATAGCTTCCAATCTAATTTGCCATCTTAATTCTTCTATATTAAGATCTTCATCCAAAACCTCTCCTTGTATAGCCTTCCTAATCTGATCTATAACCAAAAATCGAAAATGATAGGTTGGGTTCACTGAAATATGTTTATATAATGCACTAGGCTTAAATGAACACTGTTCAATATCCTCCATTTTGAAAATGAAAAATTATGTTATATAATAATGATGTTATATAATTATGTTTTTTTATTTATTTAAAACTATTTTGTAGTAAATCATATGTAAACATTTTTTAGATATGTCATGTTATTTTAGGATGTTTTTTAACTGGTTTATTTGAGTATATAAACTGGTGACTGGATTGCATGCATTGTTCTGATGAAGTTCCAAAAGTGTGGAAGAAAAGCGCTCAACCTTATTACACTGTGCCGCATTGAACTTGTATTTTATTCAAGGTATGCTCAATTAGTCTGATCAGCTTGTGTTATTTATCAGTTTGTTCATTTTGGTCATGATTTTAGCTTTATTTCATGTTTGTTTGTGCCAGTACTTCTGGGCATCATAGAATGGATAATGCAGTTGCCATGGGAGAATTAACAATGCTCATCCAGCAAATGGGTCAACAGTCACATTGTTGCAGTTATAATCATGACAGCAATTCATGACTTCCTTTGGTGGAACACGGAGCTTGTTATTACTTCCACTCGCAAAACTATACTTCCTCGGGTATTACATCTGTAATTATGCCTAACTTTGAATTTTTAGAATGGAAAAACAACAAATTCCATATAACTATGGAAGGAGAACCAGCAGCGTCATCTGCAGCTACACCCCTGACTTTATCTGACCAGTTACAGCATTTTGAATGGCAGCTACATCATTTTAAAATGCTGCAGCTTTAGAATGTCTACCTAATGGAAAATATTGAGTTAAAGATAATTCCTATGGGGCTAAGAATTTAGCAATATCCAAATGATATAGCAGAAAATCCTGAATTGCTGTCTGAGTTGCATGAGTTGTTTAATTCCACAAGCTTGGATATTATGCATCTATTAGTTAAGTACAACAACTTGGAATTGGACAGATTATCCCACAATTTGGATCAGTTGAATGCCTCTATCAAGAATGATTTGCTATTTAACAACTATGAGACTAATTACACCAACATATTTGGCAAATCTGATAATTTGTGCAATAGAATTCTTCTAAGGAAAACTGAAAAACTACAGAGAGACATAAATGAATTCCAACAAGCTTGTCTCTGTCCCAAACTACCTGCTTATCATAGCAACCAGAGAGCTCCAGCCAATCAAAATAGGACTGACGAGATTGTAACTTCCAAATCTATAAATACACCCTCAGACAGCGCTTCTAAGTTCTGCCCCTTTAGGCCGGCAAGCTGTGAGGAGATCGGAGTAAATTCAATCACAGCAACAACAGCATAATTCTATACTGAGGATGAAAGGGAACAATGCATGTGATTTAAATCTTTGTTTATTCATTACAAATAGGACCTTGGTTCCGTCCTTGGAACTGATACAGCTGTTTCCAAGCTCGTGGCAGCCAAAAACTCTCAGCTAAGACCTACCCATAATGCCCCTCTCCTAGTTACTCCAGATCTCATTTGCCGCATTCCTAGTCAGACATGCTAGCTATCTCTCTCAAAGAGCTAAGTGGAAAATTGTTATTTTTAAGACAGTTTTTCTTCAAAATTGTTTATTTTTTAGTCAAGTTAGCCTTTTCTCACTGTCGCCTATAACCAAATCCTATTTCCTACCCTTTACCTTGCTAATTTAATTTTTACCTCTTTTGGTACTGTCCCTCTCTCCTGCTTTTGACAGGCCCTTCCTTACCCTTGTTGTATTTTTTTTTAAATACCATCATTTGTATTCTCTTCCTTTTTCTCTCCCTTATTTTGTTTTTTTCTATAGGATAGCCTTGCTGCCTTATTATGTCAGACAAAGCAAAGTTGGGGTTTAAACAGTGTGACAAGTGTGGGAGTAAGATGCCTAACTCAGATTCACATGCTCATTGTGTCTACTGTTTAGGCGTGGATCATATTAAAGCTGACTGTGACATTTGTGCTAGTTTTAGTAATCGTACGCTAGCAGAACGTAAAAATAAACTTATTTTAAAATGTTTGCTCAAGACACCTTTTTCGGAGGCTCTATCTGGGTCAGAGGTCTCACCCCCTCCAAAGACCAAAAAACATAAGGAAAAATGGAGTCACTTGGTTCCTGCATCTCCATCAGTTATGGAACTGAGTCAGCTCCATGCTTCGCCAGCACCCTCAGTGCAGACCTCTTCGGCACCAGGCTCTGTGTCCTCTCCCTCGGTGCTATCCACAATATTCACACCTATTTCGGTTCCAACCTTGGCACCACTGACTTCAGTGCCATCCTTGGATCCTACATTGGTTCCGATGACTGTACCTTCTTCGGCACCATCCCTGACCAAGGTGCCAACAGTTTCTTCGGCTCCATCGGCTCCAAAACTTGAATACCTGCCAAGGACAAGATACGCTCCAACGTATGACCCTTTTTTGGGGCAGAGGTTTAGCCCCTTTCTAGAAAGGCCTGATTCTTCTTCAACAGTCTCCTTTAGATCCACTAGGACTTTTTCTGAATTAGATCTAGTGCGGGTTGTGGACCACCTTCTGGCAGCTAGGAGATTGCCCATTCCAGCAAGACCTTCCATCCCTCTTGGATCAGAATCTTTTGCTACATCTTCCCCTATTTATCCTCCTCCAGCCTCTACCAAGATCCCAGAGATCTCTGCACCGATGTCTACTCAGGTGCATACTGTCTCAGCTCTGACAGTAGTGTTTCCCCTGTTGGCACCAACCACCCTTGCTGCATTGGTTCCAGGGGAGCGGATGCTCTCTCGGAGCAGTGCTTGGAACATCTGTACCTTGGTACCTAGACCGGTGCCTATTTTCTCGCTGTTTCCATCTATGTCCATGACTCTGATGGCTTGCAGTTCTCTCGGAGCTCCTCACCTGGAGGTAGGCTTCTCAGGGTGGGATGTGACCCCGATTCTGAGGTTGTCCCTCCCAGTTCTCAGCTCCCATCCCTCCTCAGGTGGGCCTGCTGTCCAGGTGATGGAGAGGGTCCTTCACTCTGAAGGCTCACAGTCTGCACCAATGACATCAATATCAGAAACCCCCCTAGCATGCACCTCTCCCAACCCTCTATTTTGGGACCCTGGGCACAGGAGTCACAAGAACCCCCTTTGAAGGGAACCCCTTCTCCGGAGTCCTTCTCAGAAGATCCCAGTGGGGAGTGACCCTGAAAGAAATAGTGCAAGAGGAAGCACCTTGATTCTCCGGAGGAATCTATCACTGAAGACACTGATTGTGATGAGGGGGAAGGGGCCCCTCAGTCTCCCCCAGATGGCATCTCATACGGAGACATTCTTGAAATCCTCAAGCAGTGGGGAGACTGGAAGTCCTCTAAGCCTGCTTCTGAGGAATCGATGTTCTTGCACAGCTTCTGTGCCTGGCCATCTACTTCTTGGGTGACCCCACCAGCAGATGACCTTGTTAAACTCATTGTGCAGTGTGCCTGGAAGGTCCCGGACAATGTAGAATGTGTCCCCTGGAGGCCAGATAAAATTTTGTCTGCACCTGAAGACCAGCCCCACTGTTCCAGGCAATTGACAGTTGATTCTATGGTCATAGCGGCGGCCACCAAGAGGGAACTGGCAGAAGATAGTTCCACTGTCCATCCTCCAAACAGGGAGACCTAGACCATGGACAGACTACGGAAGCAGACCTATGCTTCAGTGACCTTCACCATCCGGTCTATGAACTATCTGGCACACTTTATTTGCCTCCAAAGAGACCTAATTTCCAAAATGTCTTCCTCTTTGGTGGGGATACTGCCTGATGAAGTGCATGATACTGTCACCTCACAGCTAGCTACCCTTGAATCCATCTCAAATTCCTCAATGTGTTTGATATCTCACACCACCGAGGGGGCAGCTCAAGCTGCCACATCAGGCATTGTCATGAGACATAATGCTTGGATGCAGTTGTGTGACTTTGCAGACCCTTTTAAGTCTTTCTTCATCAATGCACCTGTCGATGAATCTGCACTTTTTGGACCCAAAGTACTAGACACAATTGCACGTAGTGAGAAAGATGGAAAAACCTTGTCTGCTGTGAGCATATGCTTTTTCGACCCTCAGAGGTCCTATTCCAGGAACCAGAAGGGAGGGAAAATGCAGTTCAAGAAATCCCAAGAAACTTTTCATGACACTCATAGTGAACAATCCCCCTGGGGCAGAGGGGGCAACTCATATGGAAGATGCCCCTTTCGGCAAAGAGGGGGTCCATGTAGCTAGGGCACTAGAGATTCTTTCTCTGGCAGAACCTACCAGCATTCCTGAGCAGTGGTCCGATTGCTTTCCTCTGGAAGCAGTCGGGGGTCATTTTTCTCTGCATCTACCAGCCTGGCGTCTTATTACTACCGATGTTTGGGTGCAGAGATTAATATCCAGAGGCTACCAAATACCATTCGATTTAACTCCCAGGCCCATCAAATGAATCCCTGATGTACCACCCAATCAGAGGGAATTAGCAGCCTTAGAAATAGAAAAGTTGCTAAGAAAAAGAGTTAGCCAACCAGTCCCACCAGACCAGACAGGATCCGGGTTTTACACAAGGTTCTTTTTTGTGTCAAAAAAGACAGGGGACTGGAGACCAATCCTGGATCTCAGCTTATTGAACAAATTTATCAAACCTCAAAAGTTCCAGATGGTCATGGTACAGTCCATTCTTCCCTTCTTAGGGAGAGACAACTGGATGTGCTCTATAGACCTCCGGGATGCGTACTACCACATAATGATGGATCACTGATTCAGGCTGGGAGCCAATTACTACCAGTTCAGGGCACTGCCATTCAGTCTCTTGACAGCCTCCCTGAGTGTTCACCAAAGGTATGGCAGTTGTGGTAGCTCATCTTCGACTACAAGGATTCCAGGTGTTTCCCTCTCTAGATGATTGGCTCCTTACCACTCTGATCAGGAATCTCCTAGTCCACAGCCTCTCTTACACTCAAGGTTTTGCTCTCCGCTTGGGGATTACAAGCAACAAATACAAATCTCAAATGTCCCCAATGAAGACACTGGAATTTATTGGAGCGGTCTTTGACACAACATCCTGTCAACTTCTCACCCCCCCTCACAGGCTTTCAAAAATAAGACACCAAATCCAAGACCTTCTTCCTCAGACCTATGTACCAGCATGTCTTGTACTGCAACTCTTAGGCTCTATGGCGGCTGTCATTACATTAGTACCACTGGTGAGACTGCACATGAGAATCCTGCAGTGGCTGCTTTCCGCATAATCATCATTGCTAACTCACCCACTTGATCACATGACACATCTTACAAACCATTGCAAGGAAGAAATGCTATGGTGGATGAAGCCACAAACGAATCTTTGGTGTCGACCATTCTGTTTTCCCCATCCTACGGCCTCGGTGACCACGGACACTTCCCTGTTAGGCTGGGGGAGCATTTCCAGGGAAAGACTGTCCAAGTCACCTGGTCCCCCATGGAGGCCAATTTGCACATAAATGTCCTGGAACTGAGGGCAGTTCTCTTAGAGTTACAAGCATTCCACACATCCCTACCCTCTGGGACCATTGCAGTTCAGTCACTGTTAGTCATCTGGTATATCAACAAGCAAGGCAAAACCAGGTCTTACCCCCTGTATCGGAAAGCCATGAGGATTTGGCACTGGGCGATAGTATCCAACTGTTTTTATATAGCAACGCACATTCCCGGGAGTTACAACCTTATTGTGGGCAATCTGAGCAGGAACATCCTGATGCCTCATGAGTGGTCCCTCAACCCTCTAACAGCAGACAGGATCTTCCAACACTGCGGCAAGCCTTGCTGTGACCTGTTTGCTTCCCCCCTAAACTACAAATGCAGAAATTACTTTTCCCTGATCCCCCCTCAGGGGGAACCACTGAGGGATGCTCTAACACACGATTGGCCACCAGGTCTTCTGTATGCCTTTCCCCCATTTCCCCTCATTCCAAAATTTGTCCAGAAAGCTCAGAGGTTGAGAAGGAAAGTAATCTTCATTGCCCCTACTGGCTCCCATTTCTATGGCCTCATCTAACTCACAGCTCGTGGATCCTGGATCATTGCCAAGACCAGTTATCTCATCCTCAGGGACTGATTCATCTGAACCTGCACAGTCTCAGGCTCACAGCTTGGTTCCTCCACTTCCAATGATTGCCAGGCTGCCTGACATCCCACCTCCTGTTCATGAAATTCTTCTGGCTTCCCACAAACCTTCCACTAGGAAAGTTTGTTCTAGTAAATGGACTAGGTTCTCTATTTGGACCAAAGATCAGAACTTAGACCCTTTCTCTATGCCTGTTCAAAAGATCCTACAATACCTGACTACTATTTTACATGCAGGAGCCTCAGCTTCGACGATCACTGTACATTAAGCAGCTATCACCAATTTTCATAATGGTCTTGATAATTCTTCAATTATGTCACACTGCCTATGCAAGACCTTTTTGAAAGGAGTATTATGTGTTACAATTCTGGTCAATCCTCCCTTAGAACCCTGGGACTTGACTTTGGTACTTCAATCTCTCACAGGCTCTCCTTTTGAGCCCTTTGATTCATGTGATTTGAAATTTTTGTCATGGAAGACCTTACTTCTAGTAACACTTACCTCAGCGAGAAGAGTATCTGAGCTGCAGGCCTTGAGTGTCAAGAGTCCTCACTTGATCTTCCACATGGATAGGGTGCCCCTTCATACTAACCCTTCTTTCTTGCCCAGGGTCAATTCTGGCTTTTCCATTAACCAATCTATTGACCTGCTGGTTTTCTTACCCCAACATTCTAATAGAGGGGAGTACCTTTTGCACACCCTTGATGTGCATCGGCAGCTTCATTGTTATTTGGACAGGACTAAATCTTTCAGGAAAACAGGTCAGTTGTGTGTGGCCTTTGCAGGACCCAGATTGGATAAACCTGTTTCCAAAGTGACTTTATCCTCCTGGTTTAAAAACACCATTACCTTTATCTACCAACAGAATAAGCTATCCTTACCTTCCAGAATAAAGGCTCATTCTACCAGATCTATGGCTACTTAGGTAGCATTTCATTCCATAGCCTCTATGGACGATATCTGCACAGTATCTGCTTGGGCAAGACTTCATTCCTTTATGTCTCATTACAAATTGGATTTGACCTTCAGGGGACGAGCATCTTTTGTTCTATGGTGCTCAAGAATATCCTTCCTTAGGGCCACCCAGGACTTAAGTAGCTGGGGACTTGGTCCTATTTGTAATGAATAAACAAAGATTTACGACATCAGATAAAGAAGTTATGTCTTACCATAATGTTCCATCTGTGTTGTAGATCTTTGTTCATTCATTACTTCCTGCACTCCTTCCCCCTGCCTGGACTCCTAGTGGACTTTAGGAACTCCTGGTTAGGGTATTTGCTCAGACAGAGCCTCCTACTATTTTTTCTATTACTACATCTATTATCTAAGGGTGGGCAAACTCGATCTGGAGTAACTAGGAGAGGGGCATTATGGGTAGGTCTTAGCTGCGAGTTTTTGGCTGGCATGAACTTGGAAACAGCCATTTGGTTCCGAGGATGGAACCAAGGTCCTATTTGTAATGAATGAACAAAGATCTACAACACAGATGGAACGTTATGGTAAGACAAACTTCTTTTTATGTGATACAGGGGGTGAGACCCAAATAATCCTACAGGAGGAACCAGCATCAGAAATGAATGATTTGGATTGTTTGACAGGTACTGAGCACTTAGAATTAAATATTGTGCCTAATACTGTTGAGGATTTTCAAATTTGCAATTATTCTACAAATGTACTTAACTACGGCTCATGCCGATTTAGTTTTGAAAGGCCTTACTTTTGCACCAGCCAATATGCTATAATCAAATTAAAGTTGTTTATTAGGAAATTAAATTTAATGTTGTGGTTTAACAATGACAATAGAGTGAAAACAGAGATATTGTATTGTCCAACTGTTTTTAATCCACCAACTCAACAAATATTACAGACTTTTGAAAAAATATGTAAAATGTAAATTAGGGACATTTTTAATGAAAAATGCAAAGTACCATTTGTTAATTTATCTAAAAGTGAAACCTGTTTGTTGAAAGATATTGCTGAAGATGAAACTATAAGGGTTATGAAACCCAATAAAGGTGGGGGGCTGGCAGTGATGAACCAAACTGAGTATGTGAATATCATGAATTGTTTACTCATGGAAGACACTTACGCACTTTCTTCCCTCAATGAAATAATATTGCATACTCTAAGACAGATGGGTTATTATTTGACTTATTATTGGAAGGTTTATTGGCTAAACATGAGTATGAGTACATGTTAAATGACAAACCAGTGGTGGCAAACATTTTGGTATCCCCAAACTGCATAAGAGTATCAAACAACACCCTTTTAAACCAATAGTTGATGCAAAAAGGTCGAAGACTTGCTTTATGCAAAATGTCTGGCTATAACATCTAAAAATAAAGTTTCAAAGGTAAAGCAAATTTGTAAGGACTCGTGGCACTTTTTACAATTGGGGAATAGTTTAGATATTAAACCAAATGCATGTTTTGTTACCACTGATGTAAACAATTTGTTTTTGGTTATCCCACGTGAAGTGGATTTACAAGTGTTTGAACAACAGATATTAAAGGGTGAAGAGGTTAGTACAAACAGGGTGTATACACTTGTCACCTTGATGGATATTATCTTGAAGAGCAACTTCTTGTTTTTTGAGAGTCAGTTTTTAGACAGGTTACAGTGGTTGTCATGGGTGGACAGCCCCAGTGGTGCAGCAATTAGCATTGTCACCTCACAGCAAGAGGTTCTCCGGTTCAATCCTCAGCTGGGGTGCCTTCTGTGCAGAGTCTGCATGTCCTCCCTGTGGCCACGTGGGTTTCCTCTGGGTGCTCCAGTTTCCTCCCACATCCCAAAGACATGCTGCATGTGGATTGGACACTCTAAATTGGCCCTAGGTGTGAGTGCGTGTGTGTGTGTGTGTGTGTGTGTGTGTGTGTGTGTGTGTGTGTGTGCCTTCTGTGGAAGGTTGGGTGTCGGGCTGGCAACTCGACACCGTACAAAATCTCCACTACCAAACATGAGCAGACAGATGATCTGCTGTGGTGACCCCTAACCAGGAAAAGAAAAAGACAGGGGTTGTCATGGGTGCCTCTTGTGCTCCTATGTTTGAAAGCTTAGTTATGAGAAGACTAATATGTAATGGAGAGAACATGTGTGAATTGTTGGTCACTGTACACCCATTTTTTTGGATGATATTTTCATTTTATGGACAGATACTGAAGAAAAACTTAAGGAATTCCTAATTTATTTAAACAATACAGTTGATTTTTTAACTTTTTCCCATAGTTATGATTCATGCAGTGTAACCTTTTTGGGTGTATTATTAAGTAAGGATTTAGAAAATGTGCGTTATGTGCCAACAATTTATCGTGAGCCCACTTTTTCCAACAACTATTTGCACTATTCCAGTTGGCATCCTCATCATCAGAAAAAGTCTGTAGTAAAAGTCCAACTGGTTAGACTGAGGATAATGATTTCTGATGACAATACTTTTTATGTCGAGTCTAAACAACTAATGGAAATCTTTAAAAGGAAAGGGTATCCAGAAGGTTTACTGAGGAAAATACATACTGAGGTTGCAACAAAAAGGAACTTGTGAATAATTACCCCGATTTTGAATAATACTATTGAGTTACCTGACAACCAGAGAATTATGAATAACAGTGACAAACTTAGGAAACCATTATTTGTTACTACTTATTCCTTGGTTATTACTAGTATAGTGGAGGTAATAAACAAGAAATATTATCCAAAAATACTGGTAAAGCGAACCAAGGCAGAGTAATATCATAGACAAAACGTTTATTGTGTTAGCGCTTTTACGGCTATCATCGCCACTTCATCAGACATTTCAATACACACTACCATACTCAAATTTAAACAGCCATGGACCAATAAAAGTGCAGTTGCAATTAATCAATTAGCTATTTAACTAATCTAAAACTTGATTTAAAAAGATACAGAACACAATTAAAAAATATACATAATTCATTGTAAAAAGAATTTCAACAACAAGAAATAAAAACATATGTAAAAAGTGTATAAAAGTATATATATATATATATATATATATATATATATATATATATATATATATATGTGTGTGTGTGTGTGTGTGTGTGTGCATGAAAAATCGACTCATCATGAATTTTGTTATCTAAATATCCTGTTCTTTAGAACAGGTTTAATGCAAATTTTATCATTCAGACCTTTACCTTTATTACCCCTCATCCTTATAATCGATCTTAACTCTGATGTTTCTACTTTATCCTCCCTTCGAATATCCTCATACACTACTTCAAGAACCATAAATTTAAAATTGTATGTGGTGCCATGTGTTACAACATGCTTAGCCAAAGCATTAGTACATATGGAATTATTGATACTATACATGTATTCCCTCACTCTGTCTCAAAGACGACTATCAGTCTTGCCAATATAAAAATTATGGCAGACTTGGCATATAGTTAAGTAAACAACATGGAGGGTATCACAATTAGCTCTAACATGAAATTTCAAAGGTTTTCCTGTATCAGGATGCCAAAACTCACTGGAGTTATCTAAATACTTTCACCAAATGCATTTAAGACAAGGAAAGGTGCTGTGAGTGATGGTTTGGTCATTATTATGAGTAATAGTTTTAGGATAACATAACATGCGCTTTAATTTTTTCTTGTTTTTATCAAAAAACTTAGGTTTAGTTCCTACAATAGAGGTAATATCCTGATCAGTAGTAAGAATTTGCCAATTATTTTTTATGACATTTTCAACTTGTATATAATGTGCTTGCATGACAAGGAAGGTAAGCCCTACTACTGTGATGGTCCCTGAGATAGATTATCAGTAGAAAGGAAGGAAGCAAATTGATTGATTGCAACTGCACTTTTATTGGTCTATGGCTGTTTAAACTTGAGTATGGTAGTGTGTATTGAAATGTCTGATGAAGCGCAATGATAGCCGTGAAAGCGCTAACACAATAAATGTTTTGTCTATGACACTACTCTGCCTTGGTTTGCTCTGCCAGTATTTTTGGATAATTATTGTTGCTGCTTTATCTGTGGTTTTGACTGGTGGTGCATTTGTTACTCTGGCAGGACTTTGTTTTGTTTCTTCTTCAAACAAAAATTATTGTTCACAGTTGATTCTTTATATTTTGAAAGATTATGGTCTAGCCTGAAAATATTATACAGGACGGGTAGGTCTCTAAAACAGATGTTAGAGAACAAAAAACTACTACAAAATTTCATCTAGTAAACTGGGCAGTTATAAATGTGGGCATTGTGCATATTGTCACAACATCATTGTGTGTGAAGGTTTTAACATTCGAGGTAAAGAATATAGGATGAGGGGGCACTATTACTGTACCTCTACAAATGTTGTATATTTGGCCCAATGTTCACAATGCCATCCTATTATGTGGGCAAGACATTGAGGCGATTAAAGGATTACATTTACGAACACAAAAATGATATTAAAAACACAAAAACTACTAATGCATTATATAAACATATTTCAGTGAACCCAACCCATCATTTTCTTTTTTGGTTATAGATCAAATTAGGAAAGATATACAAGGGAAGCTTCTGGATGAACATATTAATACGGAAGAATTAAGATAGCAAATTAGATTGAAAGCTATGGCCCTACCATGCTTGTTAAATGAAGGATATTCAATAGCCTCCATTTTGTAAATGAAAAATTATTTTATACAATAATGGTGTTATATAATAATTTTTTATTTATGTGAAACTATTTTGTAGGAATTCATATGTAAAATATTTTAAAGATGTCATGTGATGTTAGGATGGTTTTTAATTGGTTTATTTGAGTATATAAACTGGTGACTGGATTGCATGCATTGTTCTGATGAAGTTCCAACAGTGCGGAATGAAAGCACTCATCCTTATTGTACAGTGGCTCATTAAACTTGTATTTTATTCAACGTTTGCTCAATAAGTCTGGTCAGTTTGTGTTATTTATCACACAGATGATATTTGGCAGTGGGGTTTTGTTTGAGACCACTGCCTGCTGTTGTCAGATGCAGGCTGGACATTCCATGTATACTGAGCATTCTCTTTGCGTGAGGGAAGGCACAACATACCAATGATATATGGATATTCAGGTGTGAATTCAAATCTCTCTCTTTTATATATATATATATATATATATATATATATATATATATATATATATACATATATGTGGACACGTATATATGTGTGTGTGTGTGTGTGTGTGTGTGTGTGTGTGTGTGTGTGTGTGTGTGTGTGTGTGTGTGTGCATGTGTGTGCGTGTGTGTGTGTGTGTGTGTGTGTGTGTGTGTGTGTGTGTGTGTGTGTGTGTGTGTGTGTGTGTGTAGGTGTGTGTGTGTACATGGTTTCACATCATAATCTCGAAATGCTGAACTCTTGAATTTCAACATTTCAAAACTATGAAGCTGAACCATTCACAATCCCAAAACCCACAATGACGAACCACACAATCATGAACATACATACACCATACACCACATAACATACACACCATTTCACCCACAGCACACAAACCAAACAACCCTACACTACATATAAGCAGGGGGGCAAGCACCCCTGTACCCCCCATGTGGAGGGCTGTACCCCTCCCACACCCCTCCTACTTATATATACCAACTCCGAAATCACACATAACAAAAAAAAAAACCTTACACCATGGCATTCTACACTCGCTCGCACACAAATACGCATCACACATGCACAGACACCAACACATCCAACACTCACACTCATACTTACACCTCCCTAATCTTATCCACACACACAATGTACAAAAATACGCACAAACACTCACTAACTTTCAATTTCAGACACCATACCAGCTAAAGACTTCACACAATGTACTGGGAATGCATAAGCGAGGATTTGAGATATTCGAATTTGCTCTTATGCAGTTTCAACATTCTACATTTTCAGCTTCATGGTCTCAGAATGCTGAAACTTGAGATTTCAGCATTTCAAGATTATGAATTGAAACCACACACACACACACACACACACACACATATATATATATATATATATATATATATATATATATATATATATATATATATATTTATTTATATATATGTGTATATATATATATATATATATATATATATATATATATATATATATATATATATATATATATATAAATATATATTGTTTACCATGAAAATTATGAGTGAAGGTTTGACGACCACAGGATATTAAATTCCAGTTAGTGGAATCCCGTGCTGTCGAACCTTCAAGTTTGTGAGCTCCCAGTCAGAGAATGCACTATGCATTCGCACATATATAGTCGATGTGATTAGTAGAGTTTGTGGTACAATGCGGATCAGGAACTTTACCCTTTTTCCCACTGTAGTGTGATCTCAGAGTTGGAATATATATATTGCAGGGGGTGTGAGGGGCACAGCCCCCCACTGGAGGAGGTTCAGGGTGGAAAGACCCCCTGTAAAAGCAAAATTTAGTGTTGTGCAGTACGTTTGTACTGCTGACAACAAAAACCGTAGTTCCCGTTCCGACAAGGAAAACGGTATGTTGAATAATGTTGAATCGAATAAGTGGCATGTGATTCGACATAGTGACTTGTTCAGTGTTCCATGTTTGGTGTTGTTTGTTTTACTGGTCACTATTTTGATAGTAAATCATGTCTCTCTTTCTCTCTCTCTATAGATATATATAAATATATATATATATATATATATATATATATATATATATATATATATATATATATGTATATATATATATATATATATATATACACACACACACACACACACACACACACACACACACACACACACACACACACACACACAAATATATCTATATATATATATATATATATATATATATATATATATATATATATTTACTTTCAAAGGCAAGAATAACACTTCTTCATTTATTTATTAGTATTAATATCTATTTATCTAAATTTCAAACTTCCCTTTCTCCAACATCCGCATTCCACGTTATTCGAAAGAGCAGGAGATGATGTCAGACACCTAGGCTATTCTGTTTAACGTACTGTGAGAATTTTCCTTTTATAGCACAAGTGTTTACTGTTTTGTAGGGAAGCAAGCCCCTCTGCACACCCCATGTTGGGGGGCTATGCCCCCCACAACCCCTGCATATTATATATACCAACTCTAAGATAATACCACAGTGAGGAAAAGAGTAAATTTTTTGATCCCCATGGCAGTGTTTTCTCCAGTAAGAATGTCGACCTCATAAGAGCGAATGATCAGTAACATCCCCTAACATGTTTTTGGAAATGTGCAGATCGGCATTACGAGACTTTGGAAACAAGCATTTGATCATCCAAGGTTTGCGTAAGTGCCACTCACAATTTTGATATTAAACTATATATATATCTATATATATATATATATATATATATATATATATATATATATATATATATATATATATATATATCCCTATCATATGACAGAAACCTCATTTGACTGTAACTGTAAGACTGAAATTTCAATAGACGGCAAAGTCACTTGAATGAAACCCATAAGACTGAAACCCATAATACTGAATTTCAACATACTAAATTGTAAACTGGACCATATAAAACCAGACTAGGTGGGGGGCTATGCTCCTCACACCCCCCTAACTGTATATACTAACTCCAGGATCGGACTACAGTGGGGAAAAGGGCATACACCTTTCACTTGCCTTACAGTAGTCTACATGCTGCCACGACTATGCCCTTTTCCCCACTCTAGTGCGATCCTGGAGTTAGTATATATAGTTGGGGTGGTGGGGGGTGGGGATGTAGTCCCCACCTTGTCTGGTTTTATATGGTCCAGTTTAAAATTTAGTATGTTGAAATTCAGTATTATGGCTTTCAGTCTTATGGGTTTCAGTCAAGTGATTTTTCAGTCTTTTGAAATGTCAATCTTATGGTCTCAGTCAAATGCGATTCAGTCAAATGAGGTTTCTATCATATGATAGGGATCCATCTATATATATATATATATATATATATATATATATATATATATATATATGTATATAGATAGCTCTCTCTCTCTCTCTGTATATATATATATATATATATATATATATATATATATAGAAAGAGAGAGAGAGATAGATATATATATATATCTATCTATATATATATATATATATATATATATATATATATATATATATATATATATATATATATATCATGGGCACATATCAGCATCAGTTATGCCAGTACAGTCCATTAGGGATATATGTATATCATTGCATAAAATATTCTTTCCTCACATAGTCTTTTGTTTCCCAACACAAGCCATAAAACTCTTAATTTTTCCCATGCGGAAAATGAGATCTTGTTACAGGGTATCTATCTCCATGGTCAGTGAATGAGCAGTCATAAATCTGACCAGCCCTATTGTGACTATTCCTGGCAGGATTTGATTATTGGTATAAATATTGTAAGTGACCATGGCAGAATCTACAATCACTTCAGTCGTTGGGCCATCAACATGATACATAGGGCTAAACAGCATGCTGCCCACCAGTCACAGGAGCTTAGGGTGACATAAGGCAGACCGTTGGCTGAATCACCATTAACTGACGCAAAGTTGTTTGTTGCCTCTCTGTATGGGGTGGGTCAGAGACATCTCTAGGTCATGGTGGAGTGATGGTTCATGATGAAGAACTTCACTGGGTTCAAAAAATCTCCATTGAAGGTCCACAGTTTTTAGGTTACTGAATACTGGATAAATGTATAGTACTTTTTTTTTTTTTTTTTGCATTTCGAACTGGTATAGGAAGTGGCTTCTGCGAAACAACATTTTTGTACTATTTTAACTTTTTTTTTGTTTTAATGTGGTATGTTTGCTGGCATAACCACTCTGTCCTGCTTAACTGTGACTATGCATGCACCTGAAAACAGCTGCTGACTTTAACCTCAATCCGGATCCCATAAAACTTGGGGAAGTGCTATGCTTTACACAGTGTGGTCATGCACTGTTGGTAACTATTCTCATTTGCATCATCTACTCCTACCAAAAATATTAAGTAAATAAAAGGTGCTGCCAAGTCTGTAGTGCATACCTACTTACCTGATATAAACCTGTGTGTGCCAGTCCTAGTTATAGGAGCACACAATTGCAAACAGCTGTCCATTACAGAGCACGGTTGTACAAAGCAGTGCACGGGGATCCATAGACCTATAACATGTTTGCAAATCATCCACTATTGCTACGTCTGTAGGCCATCTCTTAACCTCATATCAATATTTTTACTGCCTGCTGTTCCTCTCCATTTCTTTTGGATCTTACTCTCTACTTTTGTACTCCCACTGTGTGGCAACAGATGCAAATTACTTTCTGCTTTTGTATAATCTGCTGTTGTTGTACTTCAGCCAAATGCTGTCACTGTTTCACTGTATTTGCAAATTGCTCTTATTGCTCCACCGTATTTGTATTTCCCTACTGTTGCTGCATCTGAGCCAGATTACTGTTTATTCATTGTGCTTGTTTACCTACTGTGCTGAGCAAATGGAGACAGACCTATAATTCATTCACTGACTTGCTTCACTGTGTCTGCAAATTGCTGCTACTACTTCAGTGTAGTAGTTTTTCTGTACTGCTGTGACAACTGATCTAGACCGATAAGCTATTTTCTGTGCTTATATACCTATTGTGTTGTGACAAATAAGTCAGAGTGGATTCACCACTGCACTGTATATACTATTGCGGCTATACCTCTATCATGCATTATAAGCTTGTTGTGCCCTGTTGTTGTTATACCTCTATTGCACTGTACTACAGTATGTTACACTAGCTGAATGTCTGATTCCTGACTTGCAACTTTATCAAGGTACCAGGGCATAAAATACAAAAAAAAATCCTATGTTAGGTACTACTGCTGTGTGCATCCATACATATCATTTCCTGGCAACCATGAGATTACAGTCTTCATCACCAACTGCTGTTATCTTGCTATTGCTAGCCATTCACACCTACCATCAGCTGAATCTACAGTTGAGATGTATAAACACTTACTATCTCTGGAGGCCAGTCTGTTGTCCAGACATATTACCTGCACCCACAAAATTGTCAGTACTGATACCCACCTCATACAACCATTCTCCTATCCAACAAACAAGTTGACCTATTTTGAACTTTTCAAGAAAACTCTCCCTAAACCATAAAGGCCTCAGATATGTAGGATGAACAGACAAGTTACTCAGTGATGCTCTTACAAGTCAAACTGCTTTTATAAAACCAGAAAAAATCTATAGATGAAACAAGGGGTCTCTCAAATGTCAAGCTAAAGCCCTTAAGGTAACCTGATCAAAACGATACACATAGTAATGTCCTAGTCATAGCTGACTCCATAGAGACATGAAGCTGCATCTCTCACTACGCTGAGCAAGGAAATGTGACAGTGAGCTGCTTCTTGAAGGCTCTTGTGGCATGTTGAATCCTGACACTCAAGGACCCTCACCTCAGGTCCACATATGGCATGGAGGGTACGCCCCCCACATATTTTAAATGTTTTGAAGTATATACATGCATACGTGCAATTGCAATATATTACTCATCAAAACATGATATATACTTAAAATATGTGGGGGACTATGCCCCACAAACCCCTCGATGTGGGGGTCGGTGCCCCACACACACACACACCCTACTATATGTACTAACTCCAGGGTCATACTATAGTGGGGAGAAGGCCGTATGCAACTTTCAGTGAAATGTGTTTTGGTGAATTGTGTTTTCGGTGACTTGTGCTTTTGGTGATTTGTGTTCGGTCATTTGAGTTTCGGTGAAATATGCTTTCAGTGAAATGTCCTAGATCCATATATATATATATATATATATATATATATATATATATATATATATATATATATGTTGACAGAGAAAGAGAGATGGAAATATAGATATAGATACATATATGGATATAGGTATTAGTTCATAGGTACTTACTAGGTTATTGGTTTGTGAGGATGTTTAAAAGTCTAGCCTTACATTCACCTGATAGCTTTTAGTCCCTATATTTTGTGTACAAATAATACAGAGATGGGCAGAACAACATTATGTTGAGGCATTTACATATTGCCATTATCCATGAGGTATATGGGTTTTAAACCAAGGATGCATTTGTGGTTATCCATCCATTTTTCCAGAAACATTTCTTTTATGCTGGAGTAGAAGAGAGTTCCATAGAAGTGGAATTCTCTTTGATGCATACCTATCTCTCCAACATGTTCAATTTATGTTGCAGGGGAGACTGAGATCCTTTAGTGAGTAATTATGCCACCATTCAACTTGCTAATGTGTAATAGGTCTGACAGGATAGGGTTTGTTGAGGATTTATGTATGTGGCAGAGGTCGTCTTTCAATAGCCTGTATTATATCAAGAATATGGACAAGGTTTTTAACTCACTCAAGCCTATAACACTTTTTTTGTATACTTCCAGTCCACACCCATACCTTCTTATGGCATCCAGAATGTTTTTGGTCTGGTTTCTTTAGCTAAGTGACTTACCAGCTAATAATAGGCAGTATTAGAAAGTAAAAGGAGTTCTTAACAAAGATTTTTAGTCTAGGATGACTTGCATTGGAGAAATCAGTCTTTGTTTGCCACTCATTTTTTAACATTTATTTTCATATTTCCATAATTAAGAGACCTACATTTTATTGAGGTGAATGGTGTGAAACACCAATATGTGAGGCAGGACAATTAATTGAAAATGCTGGTTTATATTACACTATACTGGAAATATTGCTACTTGTTTATTAGTAATTATAAAAATAAGCAATATTTACACATGTACTTAATACTTCAAAAACCAAGTGACTTACAAACTGTTGCATGACTTTAGGTGAAGCCTTAGATGTTGATGAAAACTGTCTGATATTTCCATTGTAAGATGCACATCTTGAGAGATCTCCAGTATTAATTAAACATATGTTTTTATATTTATGTAAATATCTCAATAAGCGTGCACATACAGAGTAATTATTGTCATGTGAAAGCTTATGTCTGCTTAACTAAAATGCTCTAACACTATATGTCTAGATTGTATAGTTTAAGATATGAAATTGTGTCTGTGAAAGTTCAGAAAAATATAGTTTGGGTTTGTGTGCATTATAATTTATTCCATCATTTATGGAAAAGACTATGGGCCAGATTCAGGAAGCCTCCGTGTAAGAGTTATAACTCTTACACGGAGGCTGCAGTGAAACTGTGTGATGTCAGCATGTCATGCATATGCATGAAGTGCATGAGGCATGCTGAATCATACTAGTAACTCTTACACGGTCCGTGTAAGAGAGTAGGGGGCGTGTCTGTAGGCTAAGCCCTGCAAGCGGACACGCCCCCGGAAGACTAGCATGGCTGAAAGTAAACAGCCACGAGAGAGGCCATGGAAATGTGAATAACCACACTACACAACACATGCCCCGATAGACCATCACTGTATAAAGTGAAGAGATGTTATAAAATTAAATTAAAACCTTTTTTTTAAAACCCCGAAATGTTTGCTACTGTGTGCGCGGGTGTGCTACTAGCGCAATCACAGTTAGCAGTCAGTGGAAAATGATATAAGAACTAAATATGCAAAGTAAGCCAAGAAGTAATAGCTTAGCGGTAGAGTTGCTGGCCTAAGAGTAGGCAGGCAGGGTTCGAGCCCCCACAACAACTTTTTATTTTTTTTTGTAAATAAGCACGAAAAAGCCCCCTGACAGTATTGTACAAATGTAAATGTATTCCCTTTTGTAAAATGGAATGAAATGGAGCATATATTCCGAAGTAACACAATAATAAAAATAGTCAGAAATGTACTGATAGCTAAGCTGCTGTGAGACGGAATGCCCGTAGCTGAGTAGTGTTTAAAAAGCTGCAAACTGTATGCTCGTTGCTAAGCACCGGTTTCATAGGCTAAAACCGTTTGCAACTAGCTGTGCTTAGCTGAACATGTGTGTCACTAGCCAATTAAGGTTTATCCCAGCGCACACCGTTTGCGCGATGCTCCCACAAGCTAACTGCCAGTGCGCATGCATTACCTCCGCGCAAACGAGTGCAGACCTGGTTTTAAATGCTTAAAAGTGCTTTTGGCAAGTTTGATTGACAGGTCCTCAACTCATTTCTGTCAGGAAAATCAAAAGTCAGTTGCCAGAGTCGAACCCAGGATACCATGCACTAGAGTCAAGGTACTTCACCACTAAGCCATGACAGCAATACCAGGAAATGCAGAAATAGCATATATATGGGATAAAATCCAGAATGGAGCATGAGAAAGCATTTTCAGTGAAGTAGATACAATTCCAAAACAGCCAATCAGAGAAATGTGCGGGAAAAGCAGCATATATAAGCCCCATAGGCGGAAATACACAGCAGAAACGATTGTAGAACAGACCTGCAGTCAGAATGAGTGGAGTAGGTGAGGGACGTTGCTTTCGAGCACAGCGTTGGGGCATTGAGGAGTCCAGATACATGGTCTGGCTCCTTGTCCATCATCACGAGGCCCAACTCATGCAGGGCCAGGTCTCATGGGGAGCATATAGGGCAGAGGCATGGGACCAGTTGGCTCATGATCTGACCAGTGCTACTGGCATTCCACGCACTGGTGAGCAGGTCCGTCACCACCATGCGGACCTGAAGCGACGCAAGGAAGACCAGTTGTCCGAATGGATCCAGGAGGCCTGGGATATGCCCAACACCCCACTACTGAGTAAGTTACATTTTGCTTATGTATGTAAGGATTTCAACTGGCCGATACCATGGAGATGTGTAGTCCAATATTACTTCTTTCGTATTACAGCTGCAGGTGTCCGCTCTGTGAATTGCGAGATGTATGGCCGTAGGCTGGTGCGGCTGCGCCACCATGCAGGTTAGTAACCCCACCCATTACTTGTAAATAAATATTGTACTGTAGCATGTATCAGAACACTGCAGTGTATTGATTAAAAGTAATATAATGTGCAAGCAGGAATTGTAAGTCTGCAGGTATGGCTGCAACAAGTTCATCAGTATGCAAGTGTAACTGGAAATATAATTGATAGAATTAAACAGTGCTGTAATACAGATGTCCCACCATGAATTAAATATAGTGTAACCTGCAGTAGTCCCAAGAGTACAGCTTTAGAATCCGAGGTAGTCATATGTGAGATATATCCCTGTTGAAATGCTGAATCATGACAGAAGTGAGGCTGTTGGAAAGTGTTTGAATCACCACCAGTCTAACATGTGAACAAAGCCTAGAAGTACCAACCTGAACTGTGAAGTTGCAGGATGTGTGAGAGTGACAGAAAGGGTCATGTATGAATAAATAAAGTAGTAATAACCCCTGAATATAGTAGCCCCAGTGTGTTTCTACAGAACTAAATGCATGTGGGAAGTACAACTTAATATCCCAAACTGATTTCAGTGTGTCAGAATCTGGAATGTCTAGGCCAAATGCTGTATATGGTGATCACAGTAAACAATTTGCAGATAGAATGAATGATTATCTGACAGACTAAACAGCCATAGTTGTCCTCTGTCCTGTCATCAAAGTGTAGCAGGATGATGTATCTGATCAAATTCAAAATAAGTAGGATAGTGATGTATTTGTAACAGGTGTAGCTTGACAGTCAAATAAAATTTATTTTGAAACATCAGCCTCAACTTAATTGTGTACCTTATACAAATGTAAATTAATGTGTAACATATGAATGTGTCATCACTTTCTATCTCCGCCCAACCCTATAATTCCATATAACAACACCCACTAAATAATGGTATGTGAACATTTCATTAATCATGGACATTTGTCCGTTTCAAAAATATATGCATGTCTGTTCGTGCATGTGCCCTGTTCATACCTGCAAATCTGATGGCCTGTTGCCATTAATCAACCCTGCATGTTGTTTGACTGTGTATTTCTGTTCAAATAATGCATGTGATATTGATATGCCCCTTGTTCAATGGTGTTATATCTGGGTGTTTGTTTGATGGGAATACCAATGCATGCTGTTACAACTAATCTGAATGGAATAAAATGCCACTAACCCAAACTAACATAACAACACACAAACCTAGAACGCTTGAGAAGGCGGGTCCCAGCGGACCCACCTCTCCCACCTCAGCTGGCGCCTGCACCTGGCACTAGTGCCCAGGCCGGACCCCCCTCCGGTGGCCCTGTGCCACCTTCGGGTGGAAGTGCTGCAGGGGATGGGGCCGGTCCCCCCTCTGCAAGTGTGGCCGGAGGGGTTCGTCCACTCACCCTCCGCGGTGTCCGGTCTGTGGTGCGAAGGGAGATCCAAGACACTGTACTTGGGCCCCTACGCCAGCTTGAGGCTCGTGTGGCACAGCTAACGGCCCCGGCCATTGCCCCGCCTACACAGCCCCCAGCACAGCCCCATCCTGGGCTGTGAAGGAACAGTGGCAACTGCCTATGGGTGGGGATATCAGTTCCACTGTTGCCATCTGTGGGCTCATGCATCTTGGAAATCCCAACATCCATCCCCGTCAATTGTGTAACCCCCACGTGTCATACACGCCCCTGTATGCGTCTTGTCTGTCTTGTCTGTTAACCTACCCAACCTACCTCCCCAGCTATACCGACTTCCTTCACCTGACATACCACTCTCACCTGAAAAAAAAAGGGCACTCTGTACCCACAAAAAAATTACGCCCCATACATAGCTGTCCATGTCGCACACATGTCTGCTTGACATTGAAACAGTTAATTACAATTGGCTCTACAACAAATATTAATGTTGTCCTGACACCTCTCTCAGGGGTGAAAGGTTTCCAATGTCTCACCAAAATACATGGAAATGCACAGCTGTTGCTGCCAAAGACATGGGCATCTATGGGCCTTACCTATATCCCTCCTGCAAATCCCACGCTTCTTTCCCTACTGTCTTACCCTCTTTGTGACCCCTTTCACCACTTTCCTGTCACCCCTTTTTCTTTTCTTTCAAAGAAATTAGCGCGGGTGAGCGCTTGTGTTAGCGGAGCGCACCGCCAGTGCGCATCGTGAGCTCCAAGGCAACGAAAGCAGACCTGGTTTAAAGTGCTTAAAAGTGCCTTTATGGCACTTTGATTGACAGGTCCTGTACTCAGTTTGAAAGTTTGCTAAGAAAAATAAATTCCCACTGTCAGTCTCGAACCCAGGACCTGGGTAACATTAGTCTGTATGACCTACCACTAAGCCATGCCTGCTTTACAAGAACACAGTGCTAAAATAAATATAACATGTAATAGTAGGAATCAGTATAAAGGCAATATAGGAGATGTACTATCCAAAGCATGTCAGGTAGAGTTTTAATGGCCAAATTACTGGATTCCCATACTAGTTCAGTGTGAACAGAAACAGCCCTGCTACCTGTTAGCTTGTACATAATAACGTAAGGTAATGTACATATGTGAAGGTATGTATATCTACACATACATATATATAAATATATATTAATACATATGAAATATAGTCGTAGGTCTCAGTAGCCATACACACTCACTACAGGAAACAGTGAACATAATTGCAGCAACCTGAATCTGCAACACAGCCTGACCCCTGTGTGACCTACTTACCCTTCTAACTGCTTAAAGATGGCCTCAGCACTTTGATTGACAGGTCCTGTACTCAGTTTGAAAGTTTGCAAAGTAAAAAAAATTCCCACTGTCAGTCTTGAACCCAGGACCTTGGTAACATTAGTCTGTATGACCTACCACTAAGCCATGTCTGCTTCACAAGAGCACAGTGCTAAAATAAATATAACATGTAATAGTAGGAATCAGTATAAAGGCAATATAGGAGATGTACTATCCAAAGCATGTCAGGAAGAGTTTTAATGGCCAAATTACTGGATTCCCATACTAGTTCAGTGTGAACAGAAACAGCCCTGCTACCTGTTAGCTTGGACATAGTAACGTAAGGTAATGTACATATGTGAAGGTATGTTTATCTACACATACATATATATAAATATATATTAATACATATGAAATATAGTTGTAGGTCTCAGTAGCCATACACACTCACTACAGGAAACAGTGAAGATATATGCAGCAACCAGAATCTGCAACACAGCCTGGCTCCTGTGAGACCTACTAAGCCCTTTAACTGCTTAAAGGTGCCTCCAGCACTTTGATTGATAGGCCCTATACTCAACTCAAAAGCAGAATATGAGCATACTAGTAGGCCCTACCACAAGACCATTGTAACACTAGTCTGTATGACCTACCACTAAGTCATGACTCTCATACAGGAATATAGTGCTAAATAAGTGGAACATGTAATAGTAGGAATGAAGATAAAGGCAATATAGTATGTCTACTACCCAAAGCATGTCATGCAGACCTTTATAGTCCCAATTACTGGATTCCCATACTAGTGTAGTGTTAACAGAAACAGCCCTGCTAATTGTTAGCTTGTACCCAATAATGTCAGCTAATGTACATATATGAAAGTATGTATATGTACACAGATATATATATATTTATATAGCAATACATATGACATATAGTTGTAGGTGTCAGTATGCATACACACTCACTACAGGGAACAGGCAAGATAAATGCAGCAACCTGAATCTACAACACAGCATGAAGCATGGTAGATGTACTAACCTTCACACTCACAAAACACTGTCAACAGCATACCAGCATGGTCCACGCCCTACAATCTGAAAGGGCAACACCTATCTCACATACCCTTTTATAGCAGTGTCCTGAAATCACAGTGAGACATGCAATCAGTACACACCCAGCTGCATGCAATTAGCAAATGCTGCCTTACAATTGGTGCAGAGGCCATCACATGGACCTATGCAGATACCTACAAAAGCATTGAGTTCCCACACTACACCCATGCAATACATTCATTGCACAAACACTACGGATAAAGAGAGAGAGAGAGAGACAGAGAAAACAACCAAACAACCAAACAACCAAACAAATATTAGGACTGCCAGCAGCAAAATCAGCAGCAAGCAGCAAGGAGCAAGCAGCAAGCAGCACCACTGGCACAGCAACAGCTGCCACAAACACAGGTAATGCAAAGTAGCAGGTTAATCCTGTGTATACTGTGACACCTCCAAATGTATCATAGTTCACTATCTATAGGTATGTCCATGAGATAGGTTGTGTGTACATAGTCATGAAATATAAACATATGTAATATTGTTGTACATGTGGGCCATAACTAACACTTCCATAGCTTAGAACACAAGGCCAGTTGTGCATATGATGCAGTAGTTCCCAGGGTCAGTAGAGGTTCCTCCTCATTGGTGTGGGACCACTGTGTATGTATGGCACTGTTCAGGTACATATCCTGTAGTATGGCCAGGGATTAATATCAGTCTGTCATGTGGTGCTATGTCCTCCAGGGGTGAATGTAGCACACATCCAGGGATACCATTTCATAACAGTGATGATATGTGTTCTGCAATGTTGAGGGTGGCTCTCACCTGGACATGTGAGAGGATAGGGAGGTTACAGTCATCTGGGATAACTAATAACATATGTGTAGGACAATGGGGGTACCTGCACCTAAACTGTCTGCAACAATGTTGCCAATATCTGTGCATTTGGTGAATGTGAAGCATCTTAACACTGCAGACAACAGATGCCTTCCCATCATGTGAATCTGCCCTGTGCTGCAGTAGCCTCCTACTATTGTTATACAATATGCCTGTATCTGTAGTCCACTGGACAGGATTAATAAGTGGTGTGCAGTTGTTCTGGGTTAGATAACTGTGTGCACAGTACATGCAGTATGTGGGATGTCTGTGGTAAGCATATGCAAAGGTGCTGGCGGTGTGTGTTGTGGCTTCCACTGGCCCAGTGGGCTGCATGGATAGCATCACTGTCATAACTACTGAATAACTGTGTAATAACATGCATACATAGCAAGGTAGTGTACTGTGCTTGTGGTGTTGTTCGGATATGTATATCCAGGCTGAGTAATGTGTGTCCACATCACAGGGTTGGATGGCAGCACACATCCAGTATGTATGGATGAACACCCAGAATGTGTCAGACGTGTCACCTGTGCAGACGTATCTGGCCATTACCTGTGCATCCCCCACAACACACACACATGCAACATATGGCAGAAGTACTATAGCAGTACACACATGTTCATAGGTTCATACTAGGCTATCTGCCCGAGGGCATTTACAAGCCTAGCCCATCGTTTTGTGGCTTACGCCACCCCTTTAGTATGGGGAACCATACCCATTATTTTGCTGTGCCTCTGTCGAGCAGTGACACTGAGGTAATCCCTGGGGTATATCTGCGATCTCCCATCCATTGGTCAAGATTTCTCTTGAACAAGGGCAGTGAGGTGCTCTGCCTCACATATACCGTGATTTTGTTCCACAGCATAGGGAGTCTTTGGGTGATGAATCTATCCCTCCAGCATGTCCTTTTAATAGCCGTGTCGAGGTTTAAGTCTCCCGCCCTTGTGGCTCTGATGGATCTAGATTTTTTGAGGTGAAGCATATTCATCAAATCTGGGTTTGACATGGCCTTGTACGTTAGGCAAAGGTCACCTCTGAGCAAGCGGTAAGCGACTGAATAGAACATACATGGACATGCTGGAGGGGCAAATTCCTAACCGAGAGGCTCCCTTCACTCTGTAATGAGCTCGAACAGTTGAGAATGAACAGTTCATAGGTTCATACTAGGCTATTTGCCCTAGGGCATTGGTAAGCCTAGTAGAATGTGTTTGTCTTTGCCACCCAATCACAAGTTATGCTGCTATGCCCTTGTCCGACTTTAGTATACTGTGCCTCTGTCTAACAGCGACATAGAAGTGATACCTGGGGTACAACTATGATCTCCATCCACTCATCCAGATTCCTATGGAAGAGAGTCAATGAGGGACTCTGCCTAACCAGTAGTGTGAGCTCATTACAGAGTGAAGGGAGCCTCTCGGTTAGGAATATGCCCCTCCAGCATGTCCATGTATGTCAGTGCTGAGGTCCAGCTCTCCTGAGCATGTGGCTGTATGGGACTCTGATTGCCTGAGGTGCATCACGTTCATTACTGCTAGGTAGGACATGGCTGTATATGGCACGCACAGATTGCCTCTGAACAGGCAGTATGCCACTGAGTCCAGCTGGATTCACTTTACCTGGGCAGCATATGACATCTGTGTGAGCCATTGCATCCCCTTGATGATGTACTGTTGTCCTGTACCAGTTGCTGTAGGTGTCTGGTTAGGTACATCCCAAAAGGTGCATTGTACGCAATTATAGGCCTGATGATAGATGAGTACAGAGGCACAATGACCTCCCCTGCCATACATGTGAATCAGTCATGATTAGCTGGGCTATATAACATGTCTGTCAATCCACGTTGGCCATGTGGTAGACAAATGAGAGACCGCTACCATGTTTCTTCCCCAGGTCCCCAACTACGTCTTCTGTACTCAATGGCCTAACACCTATGTTGTACTGTGCCACCAATGTGGAGGCGTGGGAATCTGCATTGAATACTGATACTTCCCCTCCCTTGTTCAAGTGTTGGGGCCGACAAGAATGGTAACAGCTATAACGTGGTAGTACTGGTGTGCTCCTGTGAAACCTGAAACAGGTTCATGTTACTGCACAGATATCGATGTCCAGAATGCTAGGTAGGGGTTTGGGTGCGTGCATCCTTGGGTCTAGACGTCCAGTGTTGAGTAGCAGCACTCTTACTTCCTCATCCTTTGTGATACAAATGGATGTGGGTTTGCCTTATGAGCCTTGCCTAATACAGGCTCTATGGGTGTAGCAGGAGGCTCCGCCAAATGTCAATAGGACTGTGGTGACAGGTGCAAGCTGTCCCTAGCAAAGCATACCACCCCAAGATGGCAGGCATTGGCACACCTGTGAATGACACCAGTATGTCAGTCAATTGTTGGAAGGGATCATCGTGCCTTGATATTGTGGCATCGTTCTAGGTGAGGGTAGGATGCTACTCAAGGTCAGGGTCAAACTGTCTCAGGCTACGTGCTCAGAGAGCTCTGTAATGTCTCATGTCATGTAGTCCAGGGAGGAATGTGTCAGGCCATTCACAGCAGCATGGACATTGACTGAGTCATACCTGTACCTGCCTTGGGGTTACCTGAGTGTTTGTGTTATGTGGCAGGTCATAGTGCCTGACAGGCTGCACACCGTGACCCTCACCTCATTAAGCCTGGTGAACGTGATGTGAGTGTGCCTGATGATAGAGGCACCTAGTACAGGTGTATGAGGTGTGTTGTTAACTGTTAATGGCTGTGAGTGTTCAGCACATTGGCTTTGTGTGATATGTGTTGCACATGTTCGTTTATGTGGTAGTGGTTGCCTGGATGTCTGCTTAGGAGGTCTCTGCTACATAGGCAGAGCTGTGGTCTGAGCCTACAAGTATGATCATGTGTGATCATGTGTTAGGTCCGCTGTTGTGGTAGGTCTACGTGAGACTGGAAGTGTAGTGAGTGATCACTTTGCCACGTGACTGGTTATGGCGGTATTGAGTAGACAGAGCCTAGCCTCCAGTCTGGTATATGGTTGCATCACTCACATGAGTTTGAATTTGTTGTTAGGAGGAGGGGGTTGTCTGTGTACATGCATCTGTTCTAACATTGTCTCTGGAGTACCACATTCACCAGCTGGACTGGGGAGGGAACTGACAACTGACCTCTGGACATGCTAGAATACTATTGTGAACTCTGTAATCACTAATGATTGAAAACAAGGTCCAGTGGGGAGTGAGGGTGTACTGACATTACCTACAACTGCTGACTGATATAAAAGTGTCAGTGAGCAAATGCCAGATAACCTAAGTGCAATGTGTCACAATGAAGTAAATGCAACAATGACAAGCAGTCACTTGCTGTCATGTGTAACATGGAAGTACGTACAGTAAGCAATGCAGATAACAGTAGTGAGTCACAGATGTGTTGAGAAGATGTGTACTATGTGGAAGTAGCATACCAGTGAAATAACAAGCTAACAGATAACAAGCATATAAACAAAGGTAGATCCAGGAGGCCTGGATGTAGTGTTTGCTACAACAAACAAGGTGTAGCAATGTCAGTAAGATACAGCTCAGATATGCAGGCACTATAAACCTGAAACCAGATGTCCCCAGCTATGAATGGCAGAGTACAGCCTATTGTCACACATGAGTGCAGACCACAAACCTCATTAACGTTAAATAACTGGCCTGAAGGCCAACTGCCCATACCAGAAGTAATACACTTGTACACTGGGCCCACAATCAGCAGTTCCCAACTTCAATGGATGAAAGATATGTGTCCTGCCACCACAGTGCTTGCCACCAACCTCCTTAATGTAAAACAACTGGTCTGAAGGCCAAGTACTTAGTACAAATGACATAGAATGATAGCTACACTGTAATCAGGTTTTAACCAATCAGTAATAAGTAGAAGTTAACACTCCCTGTATAGAATGTGTACCATGTATTGTTGAGATACTATGCTGATGACCTGTTTGTGTACCTTTCCAGATAGACATGGCACCAAAAAGGAATCCTGCCTACTCTGCTGCAGAGGATGACGTGATCCACCAGAGCCTGGTGCGTGACTATGCCATCCTGTTCTCACGCACCACCCAGAATCAGCAGGAGAGGTCTGCACTGTGGCAAAACCTTGTTAGCAGGATAAATGATGTTGGCATGCATGATAGGACATATGAGCAGGTGAGACATCACTGCAGTGATTTGATAAGAAATGTCCGCCAGCGCGCTGCAGATATCCGCAGGCAACAGGTTGCCACAGGTGGGGGTGGCCACACATCCCCTCACCAGACAGGAGGGGCTACTGCTAAGTGTTGTGGATCCAGCCCCAGAACAACAGCAACAATCATGCATCCTGATGGAGGTTGGATCCACACAGCAGCAAGACAGCGAGTGTGCAGGTAAGATGCCATATTCATTTATTGTTATTACTTTTACATTTGTTGACCCAGATAGTCTAGCTGGATATAAGTTCATTTTCAGTAGAGGCCTGTGGAGAAAAGCTCCACACATAACGTAATAAAGGCAGACAGACAAGTTGTCAATACAGACAGCCAACATAATAGAATTGTACACCAGCCTGTTAATTAAATCAACATACATGTAAGGAAGTCAAACAGTTTAGAGTCATACACAATGTACCGTTGGTTTCAAAGCAATCCTACCTAAAGCATAATGGTTATGCAATAAGGCAAAAGCCATATACATAATAGTTAGGGCTCAGAAGGGTAGAGAAGTAGAAGGAGTATGACAGATACAATGATATGGAAGAGGCAGGAGTCAAGAAGGGAAGTGAGGAAAAGAAGGAAGACAGTCAAGAGGAGGTGGGAGGGATGGGAGAAGTAGGTCAGAGCATAGAAGGACATCAAGGTGAAAGAAACAGGGTAGAAGCTAGTTTCTATGCACAATGAGAGGTTAAAGGTGAAGAGAGGGTAGGGAGAGGGACGTTAGCCTGGACTCCAAGAAGAACAAAGCCAGTGGTTTTGGAAGTACAGTTTGAGTTGACGTTTGAAGAGAGGTAAGGGTGAGATTAGAGTTAACTCCTGGTATGTACATATGACTGTTCTGTACGCTGTTACTTCATGCACGCATAAGGTGTGCATGTGGTATGTATCTGTCATCATGATATATATACAGACATGATGTGCAGCTGATGTGTATAAGGGAACTAGTGTACTACTGTACTGTATCATGTGCAAAACGAATGGCACACATGTGCCCACTGACATTACTCTCTTCACACTTCCAGGTCCCTCCCATGTAGCAATGAGGCAGGCCATACATGCTTTTGAGTCTTTTTAACATTATCTGTAAAACAATTTATAAAACTAGGAAGAGTAGTGTAACTCTGTAGTAGACATGCTGGTGACTGTGTTCACAATAACTGTAATTGACAGGTAGTAAATTGAGTAGTGTAACACGGTACTGATGTGTGTGTTTAC
Organism: Protopterus annectens; assembly: GCF_019279795.1. NCBI lineage: Eukaryota > Metazoa > Chordata > Ceratodontiformes > Protopteridae > Protopterus > Protopterus annectens. The sequence goes on from NC_056747.1 coordinate 24,725,175, forward strand.
TGTGGGGTGTGCATGTGTGCAAGTGTGCCTGTGCCCAAGTGTGCATGTGTGTTAGTGTCCATGAGTGCATGTGTCCATTTCTGAATGTGTGCATTAGTATTGAAGTGCATCTCTTTCAAATATGTATTGAGACTGTAATCTGTGTTCCATGTTTTCCTCCCGTAGGTTCTGGTGCTGCTCTGGTGACCTGCAGCAGGGAACCTGAATCTTGTGCCCCAGGTACTGATGATGATGAAATGTCTGTAATGGTGCAGGAATGTGTGTCTGGGTCCGCCATTGGTCAGTCAATTGACAGTACACAGCTTTCAACCCCGTCAATGCGCACAGTCATCCTGCCGTTACATCCTTTGTCACCATTGTCCCTAGGTGATGGACAGTCAGCAGTGGGCATAGATCAGGGTAATGTGGTACCTGTGGTACATGCATCCTCACAAGGCAGCCATGTGCAGAGGCCTCCAATGGTACCACGCAGCCAGTCGCCCATGGGTTCTCGTGGGGGCATCCGTGGTCGTACTGCCTCTGGCCGACGTGCCCAAGGAGGTATGTCAACCTCCACTATGTTTAGAACTGTCATGCAGGCACAGGCACGTATGGAAAGGTACACCAGACAGGGTCTGAGGGAGCTGAGAGCATGTCGCATAGCCATGACAGACGGCATGCATGATGTTGCGAATGCTATCCGTAACTTCACAGATGTCGTTGACAGATGTTGTGGGGGCATAGAACAGCTGCTCCACAACCAGATGTCCATGGGCCAGGGCGATGGTGTGCGCTTGCGACGTCGACGTGGCCGTATGCCAGCAAGAGCACCAGCTGGCAGTGGCCGCTGCGACAATGGGCCCACTCGCGCGCCTCAAGTGCCAGCACCAGCCCCAGCAATGCTGGGTCTGTGCTGTCATCCAGACACCCCAGGAGACCACGTGCACGTGGCTCTGGACAGTCCCAACAGGGACCTGTGTCCAGTCAACACACCCCTGCTTCCGATGACAGTACCCAGTCTGGGTTAGTACCGGATACGGCCCGTAGCACCCTGCCAGGCACAGGTACCGTGTCCGTGCCCACAGACACTGATCTGGATGACCTGACAGGTGCAGTCTGTGGCTGTCCACAAAACCCTGTACATGGCAGCCATTATGTGGGACTGTGTGCGTGCTTACACACATGCAGAAACCTAACACCTAGGGCAAACACATACACACACACACTGCACCAACAACGGTCCACCCTGTACTGCTGCCCCTCACAAACACACATACACACACATGTCAATTGGTGTTACCAGTGGCCGGCTTGGGCATACCTAACCCACACCCTGTGCATATGATGACACTGTGCCACCTACTGCATACTACAACATCGGTGCAGGTAAAGGTAAACACGTTGCTGATGCACAGGGTGACTACATAGATGTGTATAAGTAGTAACATGTTGGTAACTGTTGACTGTTGCAGTATAAATGTGTGTATATCCCAGCAGTCCTGCTGCAGTAACTGTATGAATGTCCTCAATTGTTATCTGCACCCATACTACTTAACAAAGTGTACCAGCTGCACACCATCACATGCTAACATTGACTATGGCAATGCGCATCTTGTGCTGTTATGTAGATTCAGCTACATGTATCTGTTCTGTCACACATGCATTTATACACACCCTGCTACCCACACACATGCACACGCCACCTGCCATTCCCATTATTTATCACCCTACATGAGTAGCTGTTGATACATGACAGGTACACATTTCAGAAGTGCACTATGTTGTTTACTACTGGCATCCCTTCTCTACCTGTACTCACAGGGTGCAGGCAACCTCATCAGTTGGAAGATGTAATGTGCATCAGGTACTGTAGTACCCTGATTGCCACAGCAAACATGTTTCCCATACGGAAATGCACACACAGACACATCCCACATCCACACACTTGCCACATTCAGGCTTCAGAACACTATCTAGGTATATTCGGTACATGTGCGTGTTACAGTAGCATGTAACACTATACTGAGTACTGGCAGTTAGTTGTCTGTTGTCATGTTGTCTGTATAGAATAAAAGAATTGTTTGATTATCCTACTCCGTTTTGTGGACATTACTTGAAGAAGTGTTACCTTACATGTGTTATCAGTACCACCACCTTCTGTTTTGTAGTTTTGTTTGTATAGGGTGCTATCAACATCACTGCTTGTTAAGGGTAATGACCACCCTGCAGTGCATAGCCCCATGTGGCAAATGCCACATCCCACCCCATCATTGTGCACACACACTAACCCCACCAACAGTAAAACACATACTTTCCATTTGCAAGATTCAAACCCATACCTAACTGTGCAATGACAGTAGAAACAGACACATTAGCAGAGTGTGCTATTTGCAGTAGTTGGAGAAATCTTTACTAATGCTGTACTTAGAGGGTGCTGACATCATCTGTGTGTAGGAGGAGGGATGTGCACCCTGTAGTGTGTTCTCCCAGTTGGCAAAAGGCAGTTAACCCTCCCAGCATAGTGCACACACATAAACCACACATACATTCCCTTTGCAGGATTCAAACCCCTACCTAACTACGTTATGACACTGAAGAAAGACGCATTAGCAGAGCGCTATGCAAATTACTGGAGGACTTTACTACAGGTGATATAGTTATACAGTCCTGACATCATCAGTGTTTCAAAAGGGGGATCTGCATCCTGTACGATACTGTCACGGTTGCTAATAGGGACATTTCCCACACACACACATCGATGTGTTGGAGGTTTGCATATGTGAGGGATCCAGAACTCCAGTGTGATTAGTATATGGTTTGATTGCAACAATGAGGGATATACTCCCAGTGGTGAGCAGTTTGTACTCATGTTTGTAAAGATCAGCTCTAGTATATCTGCCCTCTTGTGGGAAGGTTGGTTACCTGTTCCATAGCCAAAGAATGTCTGATCAATGGGAACCTTAGAGCTTGGGTATTGTGGCTTGTGTAATGTTCACAGTCTATGTTTGGGTAGCTGGCATCACCCAGTATGATGGTGTTTGCAGAGTAATCTAAACTCTCCTGTGTCAGCATGAAGGCTGTGTGGGAGACCTGAGTTTGAGAGGGTGCTGTAAGAGCTCCTCTGTGTCTCTTTCCATGTGGTCCAGGGAGGTACGTCCCAACAGGTAGCTGACTGTGACCCTCCCTTGCTCTGTCTGGAGGGTGGCACGCCTGTCAACAGCTCATGTCAAGCAAGTGCACACCCTCATAAATGATGTGGAAACCTTCAAAGGCCCAAGGCCTGTTGAAAATATGGACCAGACTGCAGATACCTGTATAGAGGCATTCTGTGGACACATTCAGGAATGCATGGATCATGAAGCCACATATGAAAGCATGACCCAATTCTCCAAAGGCAGATGTCCTGGGCCGGACACCAGCCATAAACACACTATACAATAGAAGGATGACGCCACTACATGATACCACAACCTCCCAAAATGTGAAGGCACCACTGATGAGTATTGGAAGACAACTACAGGCACCTATATGATTGACTAAGGCCATCTTTGAGAGAGGATTCCACAAGCCACTGAGGATAATCACAAGGCTGCCTGTAGTTATGTTAGTAACCTGGGTGGTACTACCCAGATATGCTCAGAGGTAATACAATATGTCACACAAAATATAAAACACACAGACATTGCCATCATCCTAGTGGACAGGTTCAATGCTGCCTTCTCCCCACCACACCAAAAGGGAACATATGTCTCGCAGCACAGTGCTTCCCCCCCTGACATCACAGATGCTCAGGTAAGAGATGCCCTTCCCAAAGCAATAAACACTGCATCAATGGGACCAGACAGTGTCCCAGGCTGTGTCCTACATGAACCACAAGAAGAGCTACACCCAGACATAACACCACTGTTCAATCCCAGCCTTAATACACGATATGTGGCCAGAGAGTGGCATACAGCAACAGTGGTCACTCAACATGCAGGTGGTGCCGTCACGGATCCTGGACACTACTCGCCCCATATGTCTGACTAGCTTTGTCTGCAAAGCTATGGCAAGGATCATCATGAACCTCACATATCTAGATATTGTGGACCTACAGACATGTCACCATACACAGTTTGGCTTTGTCAATGGCAAATCCTGCCTATCAAACCTATTTGCTTTGTTTGAAACAGTCACCAAGGCCACTGTCAAGGGGTAGGAGGTCCACACAGCCTACCTGGACCTTGCATAAGCCTTGGATACAATACCCCACTTGTGCATTCTAGGAAGCTCACCAGTGTACATATTAACCCCTATGTCACTATGGGTATTGCACAGTGGCTCAAGGGCAGAACACACATGGTAGAATTGCTGGAGCCATGTCAGCCTCCAACCTGGTACAAGTGGTGTCCCACAAGGCACAGCCCTAGGAGCTGTCATGTTCATTATATATTTGTCATAGGTACAGGCCAACATGGAAGTACTGTGGCTCAGCAAGTCGCAGGTGACTGCAGACCGAACACCATAATCAACTCAACAGCTAACACACGCATCCTCCAAATGGGACTCTTGCAAACACACGACTTGTGCCACAGCCATGGCCTCAACGTGAATGACAGAAAGAGTATAGTCATCCCTTTGTCAAACACTAAGTGACCACAATGTACCACATATGTGTTAATCCAGTAAGTGCAGACCAAGGAATTATGGACCTTGGGGTATGCAGGTTGATAGCATTCTACCATTTGACAACAACATGGACAAAGTGGTCAGGTAAGCATGTTATATGGGCCACATCATCATGGGATCCACATGTAGGCCAGGGAGGACATTGTGCCCCTTTACTCATCCCTCATCATGCCCATAATTGACTATGATGAACCTGTCGGCATGCACCTTACCAGACACCTGCAGCAACTGGGGCTACCACATATGTACCTCGACAAGGGATCAAAGTGCTCAAACAGATGCCACATACTGACTGGTTAAAGTAGCAGCAGCTCTACTCAGTGACATACTGCCTCTTCATAGGCAATCTGTGCCTGACATAGAAGGCCAGGTCATACCCTCACGTAATGGCCATGCTGCATCTCAGAATATCCAGATCCCACCAGGATACACGCTGGAAATACTTGAACCTCAGGAGTGATATACATAGGACATGGTGGAGGGGCACATTCACAACTCAGAGGCTCCCTTCATTCCTGATTATTATCCCAATAGAGGTTAGGCGGACTGACTCAGTGACTATCTTCAAGAGTGATATTAATGACTGGATGTGACATTGTAGGGTTACCCTGGGTATCACTTATGTGTCACTGTGAGAAAGAGGCACAGTATACTAACCTTGGAAAAGGGCATAGCAAGACAGATTCACAATGCATGTTGAAAGGCACGCACATTCTGGCTAGGTGGATACATGCCCTGGGAAGATATCCCTGTACGAACCTATGGACCTATGTCTCTTTTTCACCATTGGCCCTATGTGCTGTCAATCACCAATGTAATCTCAATACTCCGGTAGCATGTGCAAAGGTCAGTTGTCAGTCACCTCTATGGTACAGTTGTGGAATATGTGTGTCATGTAGTAATGTCACAGCTGCCACATGTACACAGTCAACCCTATCCCCTACCCATTGATGTACATCACATGTATGAGATGGAAACACATGGCCAAACTGTGACAACAACATACAAGTCAGTCAGATGCATGGACACATATGACTCAGTCATTGTCCATGCCACCACAGATGATGTGGGATGTCGCTCACTGGGATACATGATAGGGAACATGGAAGGGATCACTGAGCAAGTGACACAGGCTGGTAGACCCCTGACCTTGGTTGGCATCAGACCCTCACCAGGGATTCCGACAAATTACTGAATGCTAATGAATAAGTGTAGCTACAACACCCTAGCTGAATGGTTCTTAGCATGCAGTCACTGCATTGCTATGGAATACTGTCTTACCACTCCTACAACAGGTGAGAACATGCAGCTCCTGTACATTAACAACATGTAGACTTTATGCTCCAGACCAGGTGTGCATCCCTTACTACTAGGCTGATAGCATCTACATCTCACACTGTATATACACATCCCACATGCAGCATCTGCACAGAAGACCACGGTCATAATGTTACCCTGTGCAAATACCATGTATTCACATGTGGCAGGCATCACACATGTTAACTATTGAAAGTCACAGGTACATATGTGTATTTGGCACACACATACATCATGTGTTCATTGCCATAACCGGTGTAATCAATGTCATGCATTATTGTGAGGGACAACCCACACACATGGGCATTCTGTGTGTGCACGACATGGCATGTCTGTAATCAAAAGCCATATATAATTGTGATATCGTTTAGAAATGGGTATGTGCATCCTGTAGTGTGTTTTCCCAGTTGCCAAAAGGGATATATCAATCATACATATTTACCCCCCTTCACACACATTCCCCCGATATATATATTAGTGCTGACATCACATCAGAGTTTTAAAGAAAGGAATGATCATCCTCTGGTGTGTTTTCCACACTTGTCACCTGCTGGATTCAAACCCCTACCTAACTATGTTAAGATGCTAGAGACGGATGCATTAGCACAGCGCGCTATTCGCATTACTGGGGGATTTCTTTTCCCCTGATATACTTATAGGGTGCTGACATCATCAGAGTTTAGAAAGTGGAATGATCATCCTCTGGTGTGTTTTCCCAGTTGCCAAAAGGGATGTTTCTTTCATACACACTTAGACACACACTTACCCCCCTTCACACACACTTGCCACCTGCTGGATTCAAACCCCTACCTAACTATGTGGCGACACTAGAGACGGACGCATTAGTACAGCGCACTATTCGCATTACTGGGGGATTTCCTTTCCCCTGATATACTTATAGGGTGCTGACATCATCAGAGTTTAGAAAGTGGAATGATCATCCTCTGGTGTGTTTTCCCAGTTGCCAAAAGGGATGTTTCTTTCATAGACACTTACACACACACTTGCCACCTGCTGGATTCAAACCCCTACCTAATTATGTTGTGACACAAGAAACAGACGCATTAGCACAGCGCACTATTCGCATTACTGGGGGATTTCCTTTCCCCTGATATACTTATAGGATGCTGACATCATCAGAGTTTAGAAAGTGGAATGATCATCCTCTGGTGTGTTTTCCCAGTTGCCAAAAGGGATATATCAATCATACATACTTACCCCCCTTCACACACACTTGCCACCTGCTGGATTCAAACCCCTACCTAACTATGTTAAGATGCTAGAGACGGATGCATTAGCACAGCGCGCTATTCGCATTACTGGGGGATTTCCTTTCCCCTGATATACTTATAGGGTGCTGACATCATCAGAGTTTAGAAAGTGGAATGATCATCCTCTGGTGTGTTTTCCCAGTTGCCAAAAGGATGTTTCTTTCATACACACACACTTACCCCCCTTCACACACACATGCCACTTGCTGGATTCAAACCCCTACCTAACTATGTTGTGACACTAGAGACGGACGCATTAGCACAGCGTGCTATTCGCATTACTGGGGGATTTCCTTTCCCCTGATATACTTATAGGGTGCTGACATCATCAGAGTTTAGAAAGTGGAATGATCATCCTCTGGTGTGTTTTCCCAGTTGCCAAAATGGATGCTTCTTTCATACACACTTACCCCCCTTCACACACACTTGCCACCTGCTGGATTCAAACCCTTACCTAACTATGTTATGACACTACAGACGGACGCATTAGCATAGCGCGCTATTCGGATTACTGAGAGAATCCTTTTCTCCAATATACTTATAGGGTGCTGACATCATCAGAGTCTAGAAAGTGGAATGATCATCCTCTGGTGTGTTTTCCCATTTGCCAAAAGGGATGTTTCTTACATACACACTTAACCCCCTTCATACACACTTGCCACCTGTTGGATTCAAATCCATACCTAACTATGTTATGACACTACAGACGGACACACTAGCACGGTGCGCTATTTGGATTACTGAGAGAATCCTTTTCTCCAATATACTTATAGGGTGCTGACATCATCAGAGTCTAGAAAGTGGAATGATCATTCTCTGGTGTGTTTTCCCAGTTGCCAAAAGGGATGTTTCTTTCATGCACACTTACACCCCTTCACACCCGCTGGATTCAAACCCCTACCTAACTACTACAAACAGACGCATTAGCACGGCGCGCTATTCGGATTACTGAGAGAATCCTTTTCTCCAATATACTTATAGGGTGCTTACATGATCAGTGTCTAGAAAGGGGGATGAGCATCCTCTGCTGTGTTTTCACATTTGCTAGGGGTAACATTTGGACCAAGTGTGTGAGCATGCCCAGTTCAGCCTTCCCGTGGCATGTTGTGTGAAAGATGTCTCATTTATCTAAGTGTGTGAGCATGCCCAGTGTGGGCTTTACATATGTTGAACTCTGCAGCCCATCACATTTGTGGATGAGTGTGACCTTCAACAAATACCTCCAGTTTATGGTTGTGTGTTCTGTGCCATGTTGTGTAGTTACTGTCCGAATGCTTTTGTGTGAACAAAACAGGGAGTATACTGTGCCTGCAGGTTTTGCATGGGATACTTTGCACACAATTGTCAACATCCGTTCATACTGACCTAACACTGTAGCACTGTCTAGTGTAGTGTTTCAGTACTTTCACTGTGGTGATCAGTATCCTGGGCTTTAGTCCTATCACTGCTTTACATTTCCATAGTGTGCACAACAGCCTGGTTAGGGTCCAGTTGTGCACATCTGCACAAAGGCAGTACCTCTACAGACCCTGTTAATTGCTGCCCCATAAGCTTAACAAGTGTAGTCTGCAAATCTATGGAGAGGATCATAATTGAGCTCATAAACAAAGATATAGGGGACATGCAGACATTGTACCCATCCCATTTTGGCTTGGTCAGGGGCAGATCATGCCTTTTGTACTGGGTTGACATCTTCAAATTGGTCACTTAGGCCATTGTTGGGGAAAGGCAGTCCATACAGCCTACCTTGGCCTTGCAAACACTTTCAACACAATACCCCACTCAGGTATTGTGGAAAACCCTAACAACTGAAATGTAAACCCATATGTCACAAGATGGGTTGCAAACTGGCTTAAGGACGGGACCCACAGGGTTAGAGTTGCTGGCACTATGTTAGACTCCAGGCTGGTCACAGGCGGTGTCACACAGGGCTCAGTCCTTGGCCCCCATTGTTTGTCATGTACTTCCCAGAAGTACAGGCCAACATGGGAGGACTTTGGATGACAATGTTAGCAGATGACTGCACACTGGACACCATAGTGGACAGTGCATCACACACAGATATCCTTCAGAAGGGACTCACAGTAACTGATAGCTGGTGCCAGGGCCATGGCCTGAAGTCAAAGTGCACAACATGTGTAGACATACCCTTCAGGAAAAGCAAGGTGACCCCAAGCTACCATATAGGTGGCAATCCTCTAAGCACAGAGGAGGTTATCATGGACCTGGGGACCCAGGTTGACAGTCGCCATTCTTCTGAGACTCACATTGCTAAAGTGGCTAGGAAGACCTTCTACATTGCCCACCTGATCAGGATGGGATTCACATCCAGATCTAGTGGGTCATTGTTGCCCTGTACTCTTCACTTATCAGACCGGTGATCGAGTCGAATGCCCTATTCTGGCTGTATCTCACCCAACATCTGCAACAATTGGAGACACCCTGACTGTCCCGCAACTAAAGGATCAAGGAACCCCAACAGCTGTCATATGCTGCCAGATTGAAGACACTCACACTCTATTCACTCACATACCGTCTGCTTAGAGGTGACATGTGCCTGACATGCGAGGCCATGTCCAAACAGAGATTAATGGACATGCTCCACCTCAGACTCAGAAGATCCACCTGAACCACTAGTGCAGGTGACTTACACCTTAGCAGGGATGTATGTTGGACATGTTGGAGGGATGGAGTTATCACTCGGAGACTCCCTATGCTGTGGAATACAATCCTGGTCCATTTGAGGCAGACCACCTTGCTGGCTGTGTTCAAGAGGTATCTTGACCTAATGCTAGTCGGAGAATGTGTCTGTCCATCAACACATTGTAAGTGTAGTTTGACATGTCATATGTCTTGTTTAGTATACTGTGCCTCTGTCTACCTGTGACATAACATTGATACCCAGGGTAAACCTCCCATCTCCCATCCACTCATTAGGATTCCTGTTGAGGGACTCAACCAGTGTCTCTATGGACAACCTGTACTGGTAGTTTACTCATGTGTGGGGGTGGCTTCTGTGTTTTGGATAATGCAGTACAGCCTGTCCTATATATGTCAGTGCTGGGGTTCAGGTCCCTCATGTGCATAGCTCCCTGCCATTCAGATTGTACAAGGTGCAGCATGTGCATTGATTCCAGCTTGGACATGGCTTTCTACATCAGGCACAGCTTGCATCTGGGTGAACAGCATGGCAGTGTGTGGAGCTGCACTCTGTTTAATCAGACTACACATTACATGTGTTCCAGCTCTGTCATACTCCTGGTGAGGTACTGTTGTGGACTTTACAGGTGCTGGATGTGTGTGCATGAGGTACACCACAGGGGCTGTTGTGGTCATTTCTAATGCTGATGAAAGATAACTGCAGAACCAGAATGACCTCCCCTTAGCTAGATGTCAGACAGCATGGACCATACAATCACAACTGAAAACAGGACCCTCTCCACAAAGGGAAAGTGTCCTGTCTGGTGGACCCCAGCCATAAACAAACTGTATGACAGATGAGGGTTACTAATGCAAGACAGAGCTACATCTCCAAAAGGGAAGACAGCTGTGATCAGCACTAGTAGAAAGCTACATTATCTCATAAAGACATGCAAGGTCAACTTGGGGACATAAATCACCAAAGACAATGAAGGTAACCACACTGCTTTCTGCAGTTATGTCAGACACCTGGTTGTGAACCCTCGGATATGCTCAGAGTTGGTACACAACAACATTTATTCCAGTGACCTGACAGATATTGGCAACATTCCGGACAGCTTCAGTGCGATTTACCCTCCCTCACCCCCAAAACAAGATAGTTATCACTGCTGTATGTAACCTCACTGTCATCTTGGATGTCCATGTGAGAGCCACACTCAGCAAAGACAAGTACACAGCATCCATGGGACCTGCTGGTATCTCCAGTTGCATGCTATGTGAACTCCAGAAGGGGCTGGACCCATATATACAACTGCTATTTAACCTTAGTCTTGCTACAGGATATGTACCTGAACACTGGCATACGGCAACAGTGGTCCCACTCCACAAGGGAGATGCCTCCACAGACTATGGCAACTACCACCACACAGGCTTAACCAGCCTTGTCTGCAAAGATATGGGAGGAGTCATGGAGCTCTTACACAGACACATTACTGACCTACAGACCCTTGTTCCCACCTAGTTCAGCTTTGTACAGGGCAGATCCTTCCTTTTGCACCTTTGCACCCGAAAAGTACCTACCATGAAGATCAGGGTTCTTCAACACATGTCATATGCTTCCAGAATAGAGGAAGTCCAGCTTTGTTCAGTGTCACACCGCATACTTACAGGTGACCTATGCCTGACATACAAGACCATGTCCAATCAGGATTTGGTGGACATGCTCCACTGCAAGCAATCCAAATCCAACAGAGCCATGAGAGCTGAGTATTTGAACCTCAGCACATACATGTATAGGACATGCTGGAGGGACAGAGTCATAACTCAGAGGCATCTCACACTCTAGCAGAGTATCCCAGTTCATGTTTGACAGAGTCCCTCACTGACTCTCTTCAGGAGACATCTGGACAACTGCATATGAGACGGAGGCACAGACTAGACAGAGACACAGTCATGTTATTCAATTACATAAGGGGGTCATAATGTGCCACTACTAAGTCAGAGGCACAATATTCAGAATCTATTCTGTACACTTATTACCACTATAAGGGGTGGCAATAGCCACATCACTATGGCTAGGCTTATACATGCACTAGGGCAGATAGCCTAGTAGTACACTATGACACTATGAAACACCAGTGTATGTGTAGCTATTGTCAATCAAACAGTATGATGTGGCTTTGGGGCTTGATATCTCCCTGTATTCCAACATTGTTTTGTCTATTCCTTCTAGCATGTCTAGGGATCAGTTGCTAGTGTCCTCTCCTGCTCAGCTGGTGAACCTGGGAATATTGAGGCACTGTTACAGTTGCCTCATGTACACTGACAACCCTCTCCTTCTGCCATAAAACACACATACATGTGAGAGATGCAACTATATAGCCAAAGTGGAGGCTGAGCTCTCTCAACATAGGACTAGCAAGACCAGAGAGAGGTGAAGGTAACCACACACACATCTTTAATCCAGTCTCACATGGCACTGTCACAACTTAAGATCATACACATAGACACACAGAGACACTCTCGGAGGCTCTGATCAGAAGTCTACCAGAATGGCGGTGGCCACCACAGCAGACACTCACACAACTGCCTCCACAGGGCACAGCACATGCAACACATTGACCACAGAGTCGGTGTGCCAAACAGTCACAGCCCTTAAGGCCAAACACAATGCCAGACACACTTGTCATAGGTGACTCCATAGTCAGACACACTGATGTCCCACTCACCAGATCAGGTACAGAGGAGGTCGCAGTAAGCTGCCTATCGGGCACTGGAATCCACCACATAATGCAAGCACTCAGGTCAATAAACTGCAAGTACAGGTCTGACCCAGTCATAATCCATGCTGGTGTGAATGACCTGAGATGTACCTCCCTGGACTACATGGAAAGAGACATAGAGGATCCCTCTGATTATGTAGGCCAGGCAGGTATGACCCTGACCTTCGGCAGTATCCTACCTTCACCAAGTATGATGCCACATAAACAGAGACAAGATGATCAGCTGTAGTATTTTGCTTAGACTATGGTGTCATTCTAAGGGGGTCCAATGTCTGTCTGCCTGGGATGACATGCTGGACAGGCCATGGTGATTTGCAAGGGACGGCTTGCACCTGTCACCCCTGGGCTTCCGGATTTCAGATGATGCTCTTGCCACCCCATTGTGCCTTTTTATGCAAGATTCAGATTCTACACCTACCACCCTAGAACACAGTAAAGGAAAGACACTAAGGCTAATGCTGCTCAATGCCCAAGGTCTCAACCTCAAGCTGCACACACTCTATGCCCTTCTCAGTATGTAGCACATTGATGTCTGTGCTGTGCCTGAAACCTGGTTCACAGCTTCTGACAGCACCCGGCACTATCGGGTGTTACCTCATATCATGCATTCCGGCACCAGCATCCCGACAACACCAAGAAGGATGGTGGGTGTCCATATTCATCAAGGACACCCTCACCTCATGGTTGGTGGCAACACATGATGCATCGGAGACCATCCAGGTGCCAGTGACCGTAGGCAAGACTGCTCTGCAGTTTGTAGCATGTTACATGCCACCCGCTCAAACTCAGGTACCTCACACAGCTATCCTGCAAACACTGAAGGGGATAAATGTATCTCCGAACACCATCCTACTGGGTGATTCCAACTATCCACATATAGACTGGGATCACTAATCATGCCACAATACTCTAACACAAAGGTTCCAAGAGTTCATACACTGAAATGCCATGGAACAACTGGTCCCAATCCCCTCAAGTGGAGGCAACATACTAGAACACATCATCACGAACATGGGGTCACACTGTTCAACACCAGACGTATACCCATCATTGGTGAGATCAGATCATGGACTACTCTCAGTGGGAGTCCACATCCCACCCACACCCCAGATGGGAAAAGAAACGGTGAAGACCTTCTCAAATGCCGACTTCACATTTCTGAGGACTGGTGTGGTCTCTTTCAAGGCCCCCAGGCCAGCGGACACCATTACCCAAGCCACTGTATCACTTAGAAATGCCTTCTACCAGCACCTCCAGGACTGCATGGTTCAGGCAATCCCAAATAATAATGACTCTTTGTACCACAGGCAAGCATCCAGTCTGGTGGACCCTAGCCATAAACAAGCTGTACAACACAAGGAAGGAGCTACTACAAGATAGAGCGTAATCCGTAGGGGGGAAGACACCCCTGCTCATTGTGAGTAAAACACTGGGTTCCCCATACAATCATCCGAGGCATGTTTTGAGAGTAAACCCACTCAGGACTCCAGGGACAATCATGAGGCCTTTTTTACCTATGTTTGAAACCTGGGAGGAAACTCCCAGATATGCTCAGACTTAGTTCAGAATGATGTTGATATCACTGCACCTACAGACATTGGCAACATACTGGCTGACAGGTTCAGTGCAGATTTCTCCTCCCCCCAACTGGGGGGGGTATGTACACCAGAGGATTGTAGCCCCCCAAACATCTCCACTGCTGGGGTGGGAACTGCTCAATCCAAGGCAGAAAACACTTTATCCATGGGACCAGATGGTGTCCCCAGTTGTGTGCTCCATGAACTCAATGAGTAATTACACCCGCAGTTAGGGCAGCTGTTTAATCTTAGCCTCACCTCAGGATATGTTCCCAAGGAGTGGCATACAGCAATGGTGGACCCACTTCACAAAGGAGGTGCCTCCACCAACCCCAGAAACTACCATCCAATCAGCTTGACAAGCCTGTTCTGCTAAGCTATGGAGAGGATCATAATGGAAATTCTAAATGAAGACATAGGGGACTTGCAGACATTGGATCCAATCCAGTTTGGCTTTGTCAAGGGCAGATCATGCCTTTTAAACTTGGTTGACTTTTTCAAAACACTCACCCAGGCCAATGACGTGGGCAAGGCAGTCCACACAGCCTACCTTGACCTGGCAAAGGCTTTCGACACAATACCCCACTCAGGTATCATTGAAAACATCACCAGCTTAATTGTGAACCCATACATCACAGCATGGGTTGCAAACTGCCTAAGTGAAGGAACACACAGGGTGAAAGTTGCTGGTGCCAGTTCACACTCCAGAGCTGTCACAAGTGGTGTCCCACAGGGCTCAGTCCTGGGCCCACATTTGTTCAGTATCTACTTTTCAGAAGTACGAGCAAACACAGGAGGATTATGGCTGACAAAGTTTGAAGATGACTGCAAACTGGGAAGCATAGTTGGAAACCCTTCTGACACAGACATCCTTCAGAAGGGTCTCATAGACACAGATAACTGGTGCCACGGCCATGGCCTTACATTAAACACTAAACAATGCATAGCCATACCCTTCAGGAAGAACAAGGTTACCACTACTTCCCATCTAGGTGGCAATCCTCTAAGCACAATGTAGGTTATCAGGGACCTGGGCACCCAGGTTGACAGTGACCTTTGTTTGACACTCACATTGCCAGGGTAGTTTGGAAGGCCTTCTACATTGGCCACCTCATCATGCAGTGATTCACATCTAGATCAAGGGAGGTCATCGCCCCTGTACTCATCACTCATCACACCAATGATTGCATACAATGCCCCATTCAGATTGGATGGGCCCACAAATTCCTCGACAGGAGGTGAAAGGGTCTCAAACATATTTCTTATGCTGCCCGACTGAAGGAATTCCAGCTGTATTCAGTCGCTTACTGACTGCTCAGAGGTGACCTGTGCCTGACATACAAGGCTATGTCCAACCCAGAATTAATGAACATGCTTCACCTCAAGACCGCTACATCCATCAGAACTACAAGGGCAGGAGACCTAAACCTCAACAAAGATATTAATAGGATGTGCTGGAGGGACAGATTCATCACCCAGAGAGTCCATATGGTGTGGAACAACATCCTGGTACATGTGAGGCTGAGCACCTCACTGGCTTTGTTCAAGTGAGATCTTGACCAATGGATGGGAGATTGCAGGTATACCCCAGGGATAACCTCAGTATCACTGCTTGACAGAGGCACAGCAAAATAATGGGCATACTATCCATCAACTTGCAGGTGGCAGAAGCCACAAAACTCTGGGCTAGGCTTATTAATGCCCTAGGGCAGATAGCCTAGTATGAACCTATGAACCTATGGACATAGGCCTGGGGCAGTTCCTGCTATTAGGACAGTGGTCTGCAGCAGGCTATATAGTAGTAGTCGGTTTTAGCCATTGTTTTTGACCATGGCTATTCCATGTTGCTTCTTGTTGTGGTACAAACATGGGTGTGTGGTTATCCATGCTATTTATTGCTAGTCACCCTCATTTTGTATCTTGTTCCATGTCTTTGCACATGTACATCACTGTATGACGTGCAGCTGTTTCCGCAGGGTCATATGCGTGGATATGGATGTTAGTTGGGGTCCTCAGGTGTGCATATTGTACATGATATTACATTACTTAACACATGGCATTCATGCCTCAGGTGGTGCTGCAGGGCCACCTCTGTCGGATACACATACTACACTGCGTGTACGTTTGGAAGCAGGTTGTGTCATGTTAGGCATCCCTGTTACTGTATGAGTGAGCCAGAGCGGGTATCAGTCCCAGTGTTCCTACTGACCAAGCGTATGTGCTATGCGTTGCCTCTTTGCCAAGGCCAGGGCATACTGGGCACGCCTCCTTCTGCCTACTGGGACAAGGTCAGGTTGTTCCTCCTCCGAGTCACCCCTGCCTGTGGTGGCCTTGGCAATGGTGGGGGGATGTTTGGCCCAGCCCTGTGCTGGTCCTGCTGCAGCTGTTTCCGCAGGATCATATTATGTAGCATAGCACATATCATGATCATTTGGGTACATGTAGTTGGTGTGTACTGCAAAGCTCCACCAGATGTGTCCAGACACCGGAACCATGACTTGAGCAGCCCAAACACACGCTCTATGATATTACTTGTTTGTGCGTGTGCCTCATTATGGCGTTCCTGTTCAGGTGTGTGTGCATTTCTGATGGGTGTCATCAGCCACGGCTCAAGTACATAACCTGCATCCCCCACTAGGTGTCCGTGTGGGAAGTCCCCACTGGCAAATGATTGGTACAGCTGCGTCAGATGCCAGATGTGGGAATCGTGGTAGCTCCCAGGGCAGCCAGCACACACATTCATTATTATGCCCTGGGCATCACACACGACCTGGCAGTTGATGGAGGGGTATCCCTTGTGGTTAATGTAGACTCTACCCCGCTCATCGGCTGGTGCTTTGATGCGTATGTGCATGCAGTCTATTGCACCCAGCACCTCAGGGTATCCCGCTATTTGCTGGAAGAGACGCATATTGCTGGCCACAACCTCACGGTCATTAGGGACATATATATGATCACTGACATGTGGTGACATGGCATCCAGGAACTGGTGCAGTACCCTGGAGGCTGATGCCTGTGATATCCCCATCATATCGCCAGTTGGTCTCTGGAAGGTACCTGTTGCTAGTATTCTTAGGCCAACACATACCTTGGTTTCCACTGGGATGGGTTCCCCTCTGTTGGTTCTGTGTGTGAGGCGTGGCCTGCACAGCTCAACAATCTGCTGCAGGAGCTCTCTGTCCACTCTATAGCACTCTACTATCTCCAGCTCATGTAACCCATGGTAGGTGACCCTGGGCCTGTATACTCTTCTCCTTCTCCTCACTCTGGGTTGTCTGTCAGCATCTGCATTATCACCACCCTCAGCAATTTGCCTATGTCTGATTATAACAGCTATGGCAGCCCCTAGCATTTCTGCTCTGAGTTCAGCTTTTTTCAGTTTTCAATTCTGATAGCTTACTTTCTTGCAGTATCTGTTGTGAGAAACAGCCTGCACTGCTCTTTGCAGTGTTTTAAGTGCTGGGTTGGGCTTCTAGTCTGTCTGCATAATTGCCTGCTTCTAATTGTTTCCACCAATTAACTCCAGCAGTATTCCCTGGCAGTTTCCAT
Source organism: Protopterus annectens (assembly GCF_019279795.1). Taxonomy (NCBI): domain Eukaryota; kingdom Metazoa; phylum Chordata; order Ceratodontiformes; family Protopteridae; genus Protopterus; species Protopterus annectens. Next base: position 24,742,959 of record NC_056747.1, read on the forward strand.
GTATTTTGGTTGTTTCCTGTTTCCTCTCTGTTTCCTGAAGGAGAGCAATGTGCACACCAGCTTAAACACGCTCACAGTCACTTAAACGCGCGTACACATCCCTAGATGGTGTTACACGCGCGCACACATCCTTACACGGTGTTAGCTAGGCTGATTCATGCTAAAATGCGCGCACACTGCCTTACACACGCACGCCAAGAAACCGTTGTAAACAGTTTGCAACATGCTCGCACATGTTGAACCTGCCTTACACGCGCGCACACGCACGCATGCACGTATATCAAGAAACTTTGAGTGTAGGGATAGCGTATACCCTCAATTTCTTGACTTTCCTAGTGTTCTGTTGAGACACACCTCCCTCCCTGATGTCTGTCTGTCATCTGTTACTTTACATTGCCCTCCAATCTGGTACATTTCTTTCTATCCTTCCCCCCCGTGATGTCACCTACCTCTTACTCTGTTCCTCCCCTTCTCTAAGTCTTACACTACTCAGAAAGTGCTCATTACCTATGTGGCAGTGTGATTCAGTATTGTAACCCTCATTTACATGGAATTGCCTAGTAATGACTAGTTACATGTCTTATACGGAGCTTCCCCCCCTTGACAACCACTAAACGGAGGCCATATTGTTTTTGGTCTGCAAGTCCCTCCATTGACATTTCATGTAATACATAAATCCCACAATTGTGGGTTTATAAGCTTCGGTTTTCAGTTTTAGGTAGCGCACCCGCTTATGCGGGTGCGCTGCAGTTAAACACATAAATCCCGTGAAAAAAAGTTATATAACTTATTTTTGCAACACTTTTTCCTGCCAATGGCCACATATTTGGCCATTGGCATGCTTAATTAAACATATGCACCCTTTATTTGGAGCTGACATAGCTCCGTTTTTAATTTTGCAGAAATGTACTCAGTTGTCAGCTGAGTACATTTCTCCAGCTAACACGTCCGTTACACGGACTGGTTTCTGCTTCGTGGATCGCTCAAATACCTCATTTGCATATCTTTGAGCTGCAAATGAGGTATTGAGCATTTCCACGCCCAGTCCGTGTAAGAGACGTGTTAGCTGTCTCTTACACGGAGATTTGGGCTGTTCCTGAATCAGGAGGCTTACACGGAGGCTTACACTACTCTTGAACTCCGTGTAAGCCTTCCTGAATCTGGCCCTATGAATGCACTAATACCACAGTAAATAATACTTCTGTTCGTACGGTTTAATACCTTTTATTAGTCACAAAATATTTTCATTTGTTTACCTTATGCTTTTTGAGTTGTTTTTTTTTTTTCAGAAAATGCTCTGGAGTGCAAGTTGTGTGCAGGTTGCTAGAGGTGTGGCGAGATCTATGCCTGGCATACAGGGCATTGTCAGACCCCACTCTGATGGACCTTCTGCATATCCACAAAACAAACAGCACCAGAATTATCCATTCTAAAGACTTAAACCTTGCCTGTGATATAAACAAGACATCCTGCAGAGATGGGTATGTATCCCAGAGACAACCGCATCTATGGAATAGACTCCCCATCCATGTGAGGAAGAGTTCCTCCCTAACCCAATTCAAGTGCAACTTTGACAACTGGGTGGGAAACTGGAAGTTCATCCCTGGTTTGGCACCTAAGTCTAATGGACACAGGTAACCTGTATATAGTTCATCTCCCAGGCCCATGCTTACACTTATCAAGGGTATCAAAACTTGTCAGAAATTTGGGATGCATGGCTAGGCTTAAAAAGATCCTTGTGGTTATTAGCCTAGTAAACACCTATGAACCTATGACAGTCTGTTTGGTAAGATCATTGTGTGCTCTCAAGAGTTTATAATGGCAGTAAATTTGCAGTCATTTGCAAATTAGGTCAACCACAAATCACTAACATCAACTTTAGCTTCAGAAAAGTAAATGCCAAATAGGAGTGGCTCAAGCATTGAACCCTAGAGTACATCACTGATAGAGCTTTTGGAGAAAGAACAGCTTCCCACCTTTACTCCCTGCACTCTGTGAGTCAAGTTTGATATCCAATGAGTTACACAAGAATTTACATTTAGCTCTGACAGTTATCCATGATACCCAAGTGTAAGATGGAGTTGAATGGCTTTGTAAGGTCTATATCTGCAGTATGTACTGATTTGCCCTCATACTTTGATACAGTGAGATGTCTGAAGATGTCAAGCAGGTTAAGTAGGCAGGATCTTCAGCTGAACTATCCAATTGGCTTGGGATGAGAATCTGTTGCTTACCTATATCCTTAATTATTATTTCCATAATGATCCTTTTCATAGCCTTACAGATGAGGCTAGTCAGGCGTATGGGTCTATAGTTTTCCAGGTCTGTTGTAGCCCCTCTTTTGTACAAGGGAATGACTGCTGCCATCCTACATTCATTTAGCATGAAGCATGTATTGATGCTGATATGAAATAGCTTCCTTAGGGGATATGACCAGTCATGTTTCAGGCTGACCAATAGGCAGCTCGATATGTTGTTTGGCCCAATAGAAGTAGTGTTCTTGGCCTTAGTTAGTACCTTGAGGACTTGGTCATGGGAGACTTAGAGTGATGTAGCTGTGGGCATGTAATATGAGAATATTGGAGGGGAGGGCATAGTTGGAGCTTAATTTGTCTGCTAGTTGTTGTTGTTGTTGTTGTGTCTTTCGGCTTTTCCCGGTTAGGGGTTGCCACAGCGAAACTCTGGTCCGCATATCCTCTGGATCCAAGTATGTGATATAATTTATTACTAGCTAAAAACCGTGCTGGGCTTTGTTTCTAAGGTTTCTAACATAGTTAAAGAAGCTTGTGTGATTATTTTTCACCTGGGGTGCTATTTTTGCCTCATACTTGGCTTTGATTAATTTGATTAGAGTCACAAGCTTCTTGTTTATTTTATCAAGAGCATTTTGGCATCTTGGGAGTTAATACAATTTTTGCTTGGAATTAGTTTTTTTTTTACTCTACACCCTATTTATATTTGAATTCAATCGTAAGAGTTTATTGGTTTAATCTGGCCTAGTATTTATTTTGGAGTAGAAAGGATTCCTCATAAATGGTGGGTTCTTTAAGATGGAAGTGGCTTTTCAATTTAGCTAGGTCATCACTCAGTTCTAGTAGATTAGCTTTCACATAATCTCTGAATACTGATGTATTATAAGGTGCTTTAGACTTCAGTCTTACTACTGTGAATGTGACTAATCTATCATCTGATTCAACCAAGAAGGAAGTTGCAGTGAGTGGGTACCAAAGCTGCCCCATCTTAGTAAGTACCACATCCTGAATTGTGATGCCCCTAGTAGTGTAGCTATTGTAGGGTGAGAGGGGCAACTGCCCCAGGTACAAAGTGTTTGGGTTGTGATAAATCAATCCCAATCTCTCTTTAATGCAACCCTGGCATTTAAAAGCCAGTTTTACATATGCGGTCAAACCTGAGCACTGTAGCACAATGTGTGTGGCCTAAACTATAGCAGCTGCTTGCTGCAGTTTTAAAATATATAAAAAATATGTTATTTGTTAACTAAAACCTAAGCACAATAGTGCCTTGTGCAGGCAGGTTATACACTGTAGCAACTCTTTGCTACATTGGTAACAAACAGTTTGCTACAATTTAAAAAGAAAGCATTATTTATTCTTAATAAAATATGTTGAGGGAGAGCTTGAAGCAGGCCACAAAAATGTGACCTAAATGACTGGGGGTGGAGGGGGTTGTCATGCATCTGGCCACCTCATTGGTGTGCAAGTAGAAAGTCCATTATTTCTTTGCTCTTCACTTGAAGAACTGAGTGGAGGGGCACTGGTTCATGACACCAGCACAGTGCACTAGTTGAACCAGCTATGCTTCTGGTTGCTTTTAGCTGTGGTGTGAACTAATTGATCAAGAGAGTTTGCATTGATGAAGTCCAGAAACTTCTGGGCATTCATGTTAGAGGATATATGTCTTCCAGTTTTTGGAGAGGTATCAGAAGTCTCCTAGAAGAATGGTGTTTGGTTTAATACATGGGAACTCTATACTAGTTAGGTGGTAGGTGTGGGCCAATGGAAACACAAACAGCATTCCATAGTTAGCAATGATATGATAAGGGATTTTATTTATAGTACGTTTGGAGGAATTCCAAGTCATTATCTTTTCTAACGAAACTAGAGATTACATTTTTTAAAGAATATGGAGACACTGCCACTTTCAGTACTTTTATCTATTCTGGTGGTTCTGAAAATGTGATAGGCACTGAAACCCTGCACTGATGGACTGCTTTCTCTGGTTTTGCATCAGGTCCCTGTGATAATGCATATATCGATGTGTGCTAGGGTAAGTAGTGCTTGTAGAAAGTGTTTTTTTTTTTTTGTTAATTTTCTTTTGTTAAGCTGGAAGCTTCAGACAGCTGGCATTGCTTAATAAGGCACTATGAGGATGGAAAAGGATGTAGCCAATATACTAAAACTCTGGGAGGATAGGTGCAGGACATCCCACACAAAGCAGTTGGGACTCTTTGCAGTCTCCTCCCAGGCTGATATAAATTACCACCCTTGAAATGACACCAGAAGCAAAGCCAATTGTTGAAAACTAGATTTCGTTCATACTGTAGCATCATTCTTGGTGATCGTAGAATGCTGCTCAAGGCTAGGTTCATACTATACTCAGACACACACACACATTTTGAGCACTCCATCAAGTTTCTTTTCATTTATCCTTGGAAGATACATCTCAAGTCATTTATTCCTGTATGTGCTGGAGCTAATTCATATGTGTACCTGTGGTCATTTACACCCATGTGTACTGGGGCTAATTCATATGTGTACCTGTGGTCATTTACACCCATGTGTACTGGGGCTAATTCATATGTGTACCTGTGGTCATTTATACCCATGTGTGCTGGGGGTAATTCATATATGTACCTGACCGAAATTAAAGAAGTTCATACTCCATAATAAAGAGGTATTTTCTAAATGTCCAGACAGAAGCTTTCTGAATAAGCACCATATGGAGATCCATGCCTAGGTTATATGAGCAAATTGAGAAGTTAGGAAAACTAAGATTTCTGACCCTCATGGATCTTGTTAAATGACTACTGGAAAATGTCACCAATGGAAGAGGCCAAAGAAAAAACTGCCTTTTCAACCCTTAATGATCTGTTTCAACAGTGAGCTCTTCCATTTTGCCTTCATAGTATGCCAGCTACATTCTAGTATCCAATGCACAGCATACTTAAGCTCCATAACCTGTACACAAGTAGGGAATTTTACAATATCTAATAATTCATTCAGAAGAATGAGACTTGCACATGCTATAAGTTCAGGCTGTCTTTTTAGATTTTTCTCAGACAAGCAGAGCAAAAATTCAGAGTCCTCAGTGAAAAGCACTGGCTAATTCTGAATGAGGTTAAATATTTAGGACACATTATAGGGAGATGGACCATTATGCCTCAAACGGAATAAGCTGAGGCAGTATGAAATTGGCCAGTAGACAACACACACCTTGCTTAACTTTTATAGGTTCATAGGTTCATAGGTTCATACTAGGCTATCTGCCCAAGGGCATTTATAAGCCTAGCCCATAGTTATGTGGCTTTCGCCACCCCTTTAGTTTGAATAAAAACTATGCCTATCATTTTGCTGTGCCTCTGTCAAGCAGTGACGCTGAAGTAATCCCTGGGGTATATCTGCAATCTCCCATCCATTGGTCAAGATTCCTCTTGAACAAGACCAGAGAGGTGCTCTGCCTCACATGTACCGGGATTTTGTTCCACAGCATAGGGAGTCTCTGGGTGATGAATCTGTCCCTCCAGCACGTTCTATTTATAACCGTGTCAAGGTTTAAGTCTCCGCCCTTGTGGTTCTGAGGGATCTAGATTTTTGAGGTGAAGCATATTCATCAAATCTGGGTTTGACATGGCCTTATATGTCAGGCACAGGTCACCTCTGAGCAAGCGGTATGAGACTGAATAGAGCTGGAGTTCTTTCAGTCGGGCAGCATAAGACATATTTTTGAGACCCTTTATCCTTTTGGTGAGGAACTTTTGGGGCCTTTCAAGCTGCAGCAGGTGTCTGGTCAGATACATTCGAACGGGCATTGTACTCAATCATAGGTCTAATAAGTGATGAGTACAGGGGACGATGACCTCCCTTGATCTAGATGTGAATCCCTTCATGATCAGGTGGGTGATATAGAAGGTTTTCCTAACTACTTTAGCAACATGAGTGTCAAACGAAGGCTACTGTCAACCTGGGTCCCCAGATCTCTGATGACTTTTCTGTGCTCAGTGGATTGCCACCTATATGGTAGTTAGGGGTAGCCTTGTTTTTCCCAAAGGGTATGACTATGCATTTTTGGCGTTAACTTCAGGCCATGGCTCTGGCACCAGTTATCCATTTCTGTGAGGCCCTTCTGGAGGATATCTGTGTCAGATGTGTTTTCGACTATGGCCCAGTTTGCAGTCATCTGCAAACTTTGTCAGCCATAACCCTCCTGTGTTTGCTTGTACTTCAGAAAAGTAGATGCCGAACAAGAGTGGACCCAGGACTGAGCCCTGTGGGACACCACTTGTGACAGGCTTTGAGTCTGACATGGCTCCAGCAACTCTGACCCTGTGGGTTCTGTCACTTAGCCAGTTTGCAACCCATCTTGTGATGTATGGGTTTACATTCAAGCTGATGAGTTTTTCGATGATACCTGAGTGGGGTATTGTGTCAAGGCCTTTGCCAGGTCGAGGTAGGCTGTATGGACTGCCTTTCCTCATCAATGGCCTTGGTGACTGTCTCGAAAAAGTCAACCAAGTTTAAGAGGCAGGATCTGCCTTTGACAAAGCCAAACTGGGTTGGATCCAAAGTCTGCAAGTTCCCTATGTCTTTATTTATGAGTTCTATTATGATCCTCTCCATGGCTTTGCAGATAAGGCTTGTCAAGCTAATGGGTAATTTCCAGGGTCTGTGGAGGCACCGCCCTTATGAAGTGGGACCACAGTCGCGCCACTCCTTGGCATGTGATCCTGAGGTGAGGCTAAGATTAAACAGCTGTCCTAACTGTGGGTTTAATTCCTCGTTGAGTTCATGAAGCACACATCCGGTCCCATGGATGCTGTGTTTTTTGCCTTAGTGAGGGCAGTTCTCACCTGCTTGGAGATGTTTGGGGGCTACAATCCTCTGGAATAGATATCTCTCCTTTGGGGAGGGGAGAAGTTTGCACTGAACCTGTCAGCCAGTATGTTGGCAATGTGTGTAGGTTCAGTAATTTTCACATCATTTTGAACTAATTCTGAGCATATCTGGGAGTTTCCTCCTAGGTTTCTAACATAGCTAAAGAAGGCCTTATGATTCTCTTTAGAGTCCTTGGCGATTTTTCTCTCAAAATTTGCCTTGGATGATTTTATGAGAGCTCTTAGTTTTTACTTATAATGATCAAAGGTGTCTTACCTTTCAAGGATTTTGCTCTATCTTGTAGTAGCTTCCTCCTTTTGTTGTAGAGCTTGTTTATGGCTGGGGTCCACCAGACTGGACGCTTGCCTTTGGTACAGAGAGTCTTAGTTTTGTTTGGGATTGCCTGATCCATGCAGTCCTGTAGGTGCTGGTAGAAGGCATTTGTAAGTGATTCAGCGGTTTGAGTAATGTTTACCACTGGCTCAGGGGCCTTAAAGGAGACCACACTAGTTTTTAGAAGTGTGAAATCGGCTTTTGAGAAGTTTTTCACTGTGGTCTTTTTGTTTCAGGTGGGGCGGATGAGGACCTCCAGCGAGATTAGTTTATGATCTGATCTCACCAGTGAGGGTATACTTCGGTGTTGAACATTTTGATCCCATGTTCGTGATGATGAGATCAAGTATGTTTTCTCCTCTTGTGGGGATGGTGACTAGTTGTTCCATGGCATTTGAGTTTATGAACTCCAGGAATCTTTGGGTTAGAGTGTTCGGGCTTGAGTAGTGTTCCCAGTCTATATTAGGGTAGTTAAAGTCACCTAGTATGATGGTGTTTGGAGATACATTTATCCCTCCAATGTTTTCAGGAAGGCCATGTGAGGTTCCTGAGTTTGAGAGGGTGGCCTGTAACATGCTACAAATTGCAGAGCAGTCTTGCCTATGGTTAATTGCACCTGGATGGTCTCCGATGCATCATGCGTTGCCACCAACCTTGAGGTGTGGGTGTCCTTTATGAATATGGACACCCTCCTTTCTTGGTGTTGTCCGGATTTTGGGGCGGAACGCATGATATGAGGTGAAACCTGTTAGTGCTGGGGTGCTCTCAGGAGCCTTGAACCAGGTTTCTGTCACAGCACAGACATCGATGTTCTCCATATTGAGAAGGGCCTCGAGTGCGTGCATCTTGAGATTGAGACTTCTGGCATTGAGCAGCATTACCCTTAGTTTTTTCCTTTTGGTGTTCTAGGGTGGTAGGTTTAGAATTTGAGCCTTGCCTAAAAAGGCACTATGGGGGTGGCAAGAGCCTTTGCCAATATCCGAAGCCCAGGGTGACAGGTGCAAGCCGTCCTTGAAGCAGCGTGGCTTGTCCAGCATGTCATCCCAGGCAGACAGACATTGGATCCCTTTGAATGACACCAGAATTTAAGCCAATTATTAAAGCTGATCATCTTATCACTGTATTGTGGCATCATTCTAGGTGAAGGTAGGATACTGCTCAAGGTCAGGGTCATACCTGCCTGGGCTACATAATCAGAGAGCTCCTCGATGTCCCTTTTCATGTAGTCCAGGAGGCGTCTCAGGTCGTTGACACCAGCGTGGACAATGACTGAGTCGTACTTGTACCTGCTGTTGAGAGACCTGAGTGCTTGCGTTATGTGGCGGAGCCCTGAAAGGGGAAAACACCAAAAACGTGATTTTACAAACAGGAATTTATTGGGAAACGGCAAACCATAACTATCTTGTCAACTATCAATATCTATCATCTATCTATCTATCTATCTATCTATCTATCTATCTATCTATCTATCTATCTATCTATCTGTCTATATATCTATCTATTTATCTATCTATAAAGGCACATTTACAAATATATGAAAAGTCCCATAATTATCGAAAGTTTACATTTTTTTTATTTCAGGATAATACTAGGGGCAATAAGGCCACCCATCCTGTTGTCAGCGGGACACTCATGGGTTGACCTGACTCATCCTGTTGCCCACTGTGCAAAGTAGTGGGACTTGAAAAGTCCCGTTTTTCAATCGCACAGAATTGCCATGGAAAAGCCACAATTACTTCTGGCTTTTCCATGGCAATTCAGTTACATCACCAACCCGGACCTGAAAGCAAAGCTGCTGCCTGTTAGGTCTGGGTGCTTTCATTCATGCAGTAATTGGCTGCAGTTCATGAAAGAAGTGGGGACTTGGGCAGGAAGAGCCCTGCAAAGATCACGGCTGTAGGAGTGCATTGTTTTAAGCACTTCTACAGCTGCAAAAAAAACCGACCAAGCTTTTTTTTCTAACGAGCCATCCATCCATCCATCCATCCATCCATCCATCCATCCATCCATCCATCCATCCATCCAGCCAGCCATCCATCCATCCAGCCAGCCATCCAGCCAGCCATCCAGCCATTCATTCATACAGCCAGACAGCCATTCATTCATGCAGCCAGCCATCCATTCATTCTTGCAGCCAGCCATCCATTTATGCAGCCAGCCATCCATTTATGCAGCCAGCCATCCATCCATTTATACAGCCAGCCAGCCATCCATCCATTCATGCAGCCAGCCATCCATCCAGCCAGGTATCCATTCATTCAGCCATCCATCCAGCCATGAAGCCATCCATCCAGTTACTCATACATCCAGCTGCTACACCCACCAACCAGCTAGCCACTCCAGCAGCCAGCCAGCCAGTCAGCTAGCCACTCCAGCAGCCAGCCAGCTAGCCACTCCAGAAGCCAGCCAACCAGCCACTCTAGCAGCCAGCTAGCCAACTAGCTAGCCACTCCAGCAGCCATCTGTCGTACCCATAACAGCATCTCCTTCACCACTCCAGTGGTGATGTCATGGCAGAGGGTGTGGCCAGTATCATATTGGCCACACCCCCATATCCCACTTTGACCTGCTTAAAAGGTGGCAACCCTAAGAGGCAGTGGTGCATACTCTTTCTTACACAACCAAATGCACCAAAATTACTTTCTTAAAAACAATAAGAGTATTTTTTTCAAATATCCATAGACGTCAAGAACAGAGCAACAGTAACCAGTAGTTTAGCAAGACTGTGGTGAATGGGCAGCTGCTCCAGCACAAGGTGTTAGGGGTTGCGATCATGGAGTTCCTGCATTTTTCTTTCTGCATGGATTTTCTGAATGCTGGTACAGATAGGGAATTCAATGCACCAGCGCTTTGTGTATGGTAAGTTATAGCAAGCTGATTGTTAAAAATGAAGTAATTGGCTTGCTACAGTTTAAATAAAGACCAAGGAGGATATGTATATCAGGCTGGCTTAGAGAGCCAGACTAATGAAGCAGACAAAACTTCTTGTTTTTGTTTTTTTTTTCCAGTGAAGAGATGGCAGATGAGGGAGGGGGCTTGTTGGCTGACTTGCTTAGACTGCCAGGAGAACAAGAGCAAATCATTTTATTATTTTGCTCTTCAAATGAGACCACCCCCAAATGCTAGAGAAGCCAACTATGCCTCTAAAAGTTACTTCCAAAATAGTCAAACAATTTCTTACTTCTACAGCAAGAAGCAAAATGTAAACTGTATAGTACAAAGATGCTGCCCTATAGACTACCCCCACTTCTTTTACAGGAAGATGTCCATGTCTTATCAGAATAATTCCCCATGATTCTTCCTTACTACAAAGTAATCCCAATAACAATTCTCCCTCTTTAAGAGGCCAACTCCTCTGGTTTGGGCAGGCTATAACCCTATCTTTTATACACCAGTGAATTACATAGTTAGTGCTATTAATTGAATCATGCAGGAATCTTATTTGTGTAATTCAAAAAAAGGTATCTGCCATCTTAAAGCAGCAGTTGTATTTACAACTATTTTATATATATATATATATATATATATATATATATATATATAGGATATAGCTACAGATACAGATATGGGTATATATGCATGAACACACAAGCATACATATATATACTGAAATCTAGATATCCTCCCTGCCCTGTGTTTGGATTGGTTTCCTCCGGGTGCTTTGATTTCCTCCATTATTCCGAAGACATGCAGTACGTAGATTGGGCACTCTAAATTGGCCACAGGTGTGAGTATGCATGCAAGTGTGGGTGTGGAAGAATAGCCACTACAGGGCTAGCCAACTGGTGGTTTCAACCTCGGTTGTAGATGATTGTCACTGTTGTGACTCCCCAATCCCATGTGCAAAATGAGAAGAAGAGTGTTGTTGGATGGATGGAAACGTACAGATACAAACTATAAACATATATATATATATATATATATGTATATATATATATATATATATATATATATATATATATATATATATATATATACATATATATATATATATATATATATATATATATATAGATATATACATGGATCTACTGTTTGTCAAAAACACCCTTTTTCGACAAACAGAAGATCAAACCCACTTAATCGAAAGTGCACTACATTGACAATGCACTTTTGCATAAGCAGATTTACCAGAGGACATTACAGTGTGGATAAGGAAATATATCCTTTTCCCCGCTGTAGTGCAATTTCGGAGTTAGTATATTTAAGTAGGGAGGGTGTGGGGGGTGCATGGGAGCTTGCCCCCCTGCAAAATAGTGTTTAAAGTAGTTTGTTTTGAATCATCTTTTGCAAAAGTGCAATTTCAATGTAGTGCCCTTTTGCTTAATTGGGTTTCTACGTTCTTGTTCGAGATTGTGAAATTTTGATCAAGTAACATAGATCCATATATATATATATATATATATATATATATATATATATATATATATATATATCTACATACATACATACACACACACACACATATATATATATATATATATATATATATATATATATATATATGTATAAAAACCAAAATCACCTCTCCAAGTTGCCAAGATCCAGACTCAGTAGTATCAAATAAAAATATTTAATTCCACAACAAGAAAGACTCAGTAGTAACACAGTCAGTCAAGCACTTTCGTCATCCAAGACTTCTTCAGAACTTCGAGTGAGCAACAAAGCTGGTGGCTGAGAATTTTTAAAACTCAGAAAAAAAGAGCCACTCACTGTAGACAAGCTCTAGGGAGAATTCAGCGTAATCAACCACGTATAACTTGTTTAGAAATCAAAATGTCTGCATTAAAAAAACAAATAGATGAGCACTTTCACTCTTAAAAGAGCTTTGTCATATCAGTTTTTGGTAACGCAATGTATAGGGGTGCTTTTGAGGCAGGCACATGGTTCAGTTAGCACACAGCCCTATACAACCTTACTTACTTATTTGCTACCTGTAACCCTAACTCTGTGGTTGCATATAGCCACAACTTTATACATCACCTTACTGAAAACCATTCCCCAGCAGTACTACTATTCATACAAATTATGTCTGAAGGGTTTTGTTAGAGTTTTGAATTTTTTTTGAACACTTTTGGAAAGAGAATGTTTTGTTCACATTTTGCAATCAGAAAAAAAAAAGATCAAAACCATGCTTTTTTTTGGAGTTCATGAGTTTTCAAATAGATGTGATATGCATCAATGTTTCTGCATGTAAATTTAAATAAATTGACTAATGTGTGTGTGTGTGTGTGTGTGTGTGTGTGTGTGTGTGTGTGTGTGTGTGTGTGTGTGTGTGTGTGTGTGTGTGTGTGTGTGTCTGTGTGTATCCTTTGTATAACATTATAATTACTATTATCCCCATAAATGGAATAACTCATCAAATTTGCCTCTACAGTGGTAGTTTAACCATAAGGCCTTTTACTGCTATGTACATAGCCTAAAAGGTAGGACCCAAGCATGTGCAGAATAGTGTCCAATGGTATCATACACACTAACTCCATAGAGATAGCAAACCTGCTAGCAGATAGGTTTGGTGAAAATTTTACTTCCTTATCCCCTCCTAATTATCAAAAACCTTGCCCCAATCCCCCCACCCTACATATCTGAAGAGCAGGTCCTCAAAGCCTTGTTCATGGCAAAAACACAGCCTCAGTGGACCAGCTGACATACTAGGCTGTCTTCTAAACAGGCTAAAACTACCAGTAAGTACCCTTTTCAATCATAGCCTAACCACAGGCTTTGTTTGTTGTTGTTGTACTAGGGCTACTCATTCCAGGGGCCTAAATATGGCCTGCAACTTAAATAGAGCATGCTGGAGGGACAGATATATGTCCCAGTGGCTGCTGTGTCTTTGGAACAGGCTACCAATTCATGTATAGCAGAGCACCTCTATTACACTGTTAAAGAAGAACCTGAATGAGTGGATGGGGCACCATAAATTCTTACCAGGGATAGTGGCCACAACCCTCATGGAAATGGGTATTCATCACTAAATGCCTTCTTGTGTATTGACTAGCATTTTCATGGTATTACATTGGGATGAAATGGCTAGGCTTAAAATTACCTCTGGGTCAATAGCCTAGTAATCTGCTATGATCATACTCTTGGTAATGAGATGGGGGTACATGGGACATTGCTCCCCAGCAAAATTACCTGCGTTCTAGCATGCTGAGAGGGATCCCCTTGGGGGTATCACTTCCAATTAGCAGTTTACTGACAACTGATATGATGTGCTGAATGACACATATCCCTGTCTATCTGTGCACATATATGGAATGTTTTAAGCTTAAAAGACACAGGGGATTCACCCAAAGAGAAAAGGCTGTCAGAATTAAATGTGGCACTAAACATTCCACACCTGATGCAACTAATGCATTGTGGTATAAAATTCAAAATGTCATATCATTCAATTATTTATTTGTATATTGCATTTGTTTATTGGGAAAATATATTTGAGTGCAAGACCCCCCTTTTAGCGGAGGCCCAAGGAAAAGAGCTCCAAATATGTATGTTATGTAATTGAGCATAGATGCAAACAGTCACTGGGCACACAAGATTGCAGTTGGGAAAGCAGTAGAAATTTGTGCAATAAAATGCACTGAAAAGAAATATGAAGGAACAATACATGTCAAATATGTAAAACCAGCAATAAAATGTACAAATGTTAAATACAAACAATCTACAAGGTACAAAATGCTAAACAAGAGATGTAAAAATTATGTTGGATACCTTAGGAAATAGTCACAATTGAGAAGATGAAATTCTGAGGGAGACTAAGTGATAGGAAGGTAGATAAAGAAAATATGGAGGTTGCAGTACTATTATACAACTGGAGAAGCTAGTATAAGATGAAATGAGAGAAACAGAGATGATTAGAGTGGAACTGAAATGTTAGTGTCACCTATCTGGGGTGAAGCAAAGACAGAGCTTGTGTGGAGTCGGTTTAAAATTGCACGATCACTTATCTTGGTTAGAAGTTGAGCAAAAATATGAGCTTAATAGGTGGGACTTTACACCTGTTTTGAAGACACCTGTTTTGAATGTTTGTATGGATGAGTCTTTTCTAACAGAAAGTGGGTTAGTGTTCCAGATTTTGGAAAAATAGTTGGAGTAGAGTGAGCCATCTGTGGTAATGTTGTATTTTGATGTTAATATTATGAGTTTATCTGGAGAGTGTACATATCTTGAAGGATTGTAGGGATAGATAATGTTGGTAAAGGCAGGGCAGTATTTAGGTATATTGATGACATGATGGATATGTACAGCTCTCGAAGGATCATAGGGCTAGATAATGTTGGTAAGGACAGAGCAGAATGTAGGTATATTGATGACGTGATGGATACTAAGAAGTTGGAAATATGTGAGGTAGTGCAGTTGCCAAAGCCAATCAAGTTCTTTGAGAACCAGAAAGTGATGGGTTCTGAAAGGGAGACTGGCAGCAAATTCAACTGCACAGTCATAGCACAGTTCCATCTTATACAGCTGAGTAGTCTGCAGGTTAGCAAATATGGGTGCAGAATAGAGAAGTTATGGAAGAAGGAGAGTGTTGATTGTAGGCTTCCATGGAGAATCAGTGAGGTAAGTCTTGATTATGTATAGGAAAGCTTAGCTTCTGATGTTTTTTTGTTTAACTGTCCATTAAAAGTAATAGTTGAATTTGAGATTTTCATCTATACAAATTCCAGTGAGTGCTGTGTGCTGAAACAGTTCAGTTTTAGTGCAGACAAAGGACGTTATTGAGAAAGTAGGTTTTAGGCTTCAAATTGTTTGGGGTGAAAAGAATTTATATAGATTTTTGTGGTAAAGGAACTACTGTGAGTTGGACAACCAAGTGTCTGCTGAGATGAAGGATTCCTGTGTCATTTTCTGTGGACTGTTAAGGTTATAGGTAGAACAGATAAGGATGGTGTGACCAACATGTTGCATGATTATAGCACTTTTACTGGGTGTGGAAAGGTTATTGAGGTAAAGGTGGCATAGTCATCATATTGTAGGATAGTAGTACTTTTACTGATTGTGGAAAGGTCATTGAGGTAAAGGTGGCATGGTCATCATATTGTAGGATAGTAGCACTTTTACTGGCTGTGGAAAGTCATTGATAGAGATATTAATGAGTACAGGGCACGGTATGGACACCAACAATCCAATAAGAAATGACAGAGGTTGGCATAATGGTTAAGGTGTTTACCTTACAGACACAATATACAAGTTTGCTTCTCTCATAAGGTAATTGGCTAGGTTTGAAGGCTCATAAGGGCAATTAGCCTTGTATTAATTTATGAAGCTATAAGAATGTATGCTGCTATTGGAAAGGCTAAGAAGATGAAGCAGCTGATTAAGAAAAACTTTCCAGAATTTGCAAAGAACATTTTAGTTGCTGTGTTTTTTTTTTCTGTTTTCATACATACTGATATTATGTGTTCTAAACTTTTTTTAAGTAATACTTTTGCATTTCAGGCTCCATGTTTACTGCACATATAGGCACATGGAGTTCTTCCTATAAACCTTGTTTTAGATAAACATTTATTTACTTATTCATTCATTTATTGGCATTTGTATAACAGAAAAGTCCATCTAGGTCAAACTGACCCTTTTTCAATAGAGGCCAAAGGAGAAAATCTCCAGTATCATACAATACAATGCAATGAATGCAATTATTACCATCATCAGTACACAGATGTGAAAATTAAAATAAACAATTTAGATGAAAACAGCACATAGTTATGTATAAGGCGACAGTCTATTTACTCTATGGTTAGAGTCAATGAAAACATCAGATGAATGGAAGGTAACCTATCAGAATTAATAGCAAGACAGAAATGTGAGGAAATTCATTAGTGGATTTTAAAATACTTGAATGAAATGGATTCAGCTATAGATCACTGCTAAGAGTGCCATATAGATGTCATAGCATAAATTAATAACAACTTAAAATTAGGCCGTGTTAACCTGGGTAGACGTAGGAGCACAACCATATATCTGATAGGTACTGCTTTAGGTGAGATTTAAAATATTTTATATTCCCAGTTTGCTTCAGTGGGAGATGGATGGAGTTCCACACTTTTAAAATACAGATGGAAAACGTGAATCACCTGCAGTGTCATTACATTTAGTAATGGCAAGCAGGAACTGTTTCTCTGAGCCTAGTTCCCTGTTTAGAGATTATGGCTGGATAATACATTTTAAAGCAGGGCAGTTTTATTGTTTGCATATATGTTTGTGGGTTATCAACAGCTGACACATTATTAAATGCTGTGGAAGCTCTAACCAGTTAGGATGTTTAAGTGAAAGGAAGTGGTGTATTCTGAAGTGGTAAGGGTTGTAACACTGTTTCATTTTGAGTTGTAGCTATGCCTGTAGATTAGTAAGAATTGAGAAAGCATTGAGAAGGGATAATAGCAGGAATGTTGTAGCAATGCTTCCTTGCTGTTTCAGTAGAGTAAGTTTTAGTCATATTTAAGAAACACAGTTTTTGTTATGTTTTGTTTATTGTTTGAGACGTGCTGGTCTACTTTCATTTTATAGTCTATTGTAACTTCAAGAAGCTTGGTATGCATTACTTGTTCTATCTTGGTATTATTAGCTGAGTACATTGTAAAGTGTGTGTGTGTGTGTGTGTGTGTGTGTGTGTGTGTGTGTGTGTGTGTGTGTGTGTGTGTGTGTGTGTGTGTTTAATGGTTGTTTGGGAATGAAAAACATTAATTCAGTCTTCTTAGGGTTTAGTAGGTGTTGAGCATTATATAACCACGTTTCAGTGAAGGAGAAAGATCACTGATCTTCATGATCTCTGTGATCATTCATGAAGTTTTGTGAGGTTTTCAGCTATGCAGATACAAGATGAGTCATCTACATACCGAACTGTGGTGACAAGATTTGTAGCAGTGTGAAGGTCATTTCTGAAAAGAGTAAGTAACAAAGGGGTCTAATATACTTTCTTGGGGAATAGTTGCTGAAACTGGTAGGAAGGATGAGTAATCTGATTTTCCACTTTACTGACAGTGCTCTGTTTAATACTCCACTTTAAAACCAGAGATTGAATGAATATGAAATATCTAGTGAGGTGAATTTTTGAAGGAGTTTTGGGTGAGACACAGTGTGAAATGCTTTACCCAGATCTGCAAAGAAAGATGAGCTTAACAGAATTTTGTATATTTCTGACTGTAGTGATGTATCTCAGTAATACATGCATGCATAATCTCTTTATTTTCATTGGTGCACTTTTATAGTTAAACAGATGTAGCCATAATTGGGTTCCCCTTAGTTTTTCCTCACTTGCACTGCCCTCATCTACATCTGAAACACTTGTCTATCACTATTATGGAGATATTTCAATCACATCTTTTCTTCAAGCTGTATTATAGTAATATAGTCTTCTAGAATGTTTGGGATTAAGAGGAATGATTCAGTAGGCCGTTTACTTATAATATGTCATAGTCCCAAAGTTTGAGTCTCCTGGGGAGATGACACATATCAATTTAGATAACGAAGGACTGAAATTGAGAGTTCAGACAGAAAAATTAGCACTACTTAATGGAGAGAAAGGAAAGAGAAGGGGCTGGATTCATGAAGGCTTGCACGGAGTCTAAGAGTAGTGTAAGACTCCATGCAGCCAACATGTCTGCCGAGCGATCCAGGAACAGCCGGCAGGGGCGTGCAAGAGAGCTCCTAAAATGACTCTTGCATGGACAGGGTTAGTTTATGCAAAGTACCTCATTTGCTGCTAAAAGCTATGCAAATGAGGTCAATTTGCGCTCCAGGAAACACTAACCTGTTCGAGTAACAGTACTGTTATTTGCAGAAATGTACTCGGTTGGCAACTGAGTACCGTTCTGCAAATAGCAAAACGGAGCCATGACAGCTCCAAATAAAGAAAGCATCCAGTTGAAGAAGCATGCCAATGGCCAAATATATGGCCATTGGCATTTTTATGTGCTACAAAATAATAAAAATCAAAATTTTTTTTCCTCGATCTCCGATGTTTAAGCTATGCGCAGCGCCACGCAAACATGCGGCGCACTAAAAAACAGAAAATCAAGAATTTAAAAGCCACAAATGTGATTTAATTCAAAATATTCATCTGCCATGCAAGTGAATGGCAGGCTGAAGACAACATGGCTACTGTGTAGTGGTTGCTAAGGGGGGAAGCTCAGTGTGAGAGATGCAACCAAGCATTAGTAGGCAATCCTATGCAAATGAGGATAAGGATAGTGAATCCCAATATTTCCTGCTATGTGAACCATGTCCCTAGAGTGTAGGAGTAGGATAAGGGGAGGAACAGAGTAGAAGATGGGTGACATCATGAGGGGGTATGTATCCAAAAGACTGTAAGCTTATTGGAGCAGAGTGGCATGTGTTTGCTGTGAGTTACTCAGAACTAGGAGAGATGTGTCTACAGTTGTCTAAACTGAAACCCAGAAACTGAAGGTGTACGCCGTGGCTATCACCAAAGTTTCTCGCAAAGCGGCTTACACTGTGTGCACGCGTGTAAACCCGTCAAAGCCTGTGTGCACGGGTGTGCGCTTGTGTAAGCCTGTGTGTGGCTGTCTAAGCTTGTATACACGGATGTGCACCCGCCTAAACCTGTGTAGGCTTGTGTAAGCCTGTGTGCACTTGTGTGCGCTTGTGTGTGTGTTTGTGCTTGTTTGTGCGGCGCTGCCCCCTGTGGAAATAGAAAGGGAAAGGGAAGGAAAAGAAGTAGTAGGAAGTTAACCACGGAAAACTAGCAGAGCTGCCAGGTGAAATCCATCAGAATCAGCCAATTACACAGGCAGTACACTAGCCAGCACAGCACTTAAAACTCTACAAACAACATTCCCCCATGTTTTTCTCAGAAACACTGCAACACTGCAGTCAACAAAGAGAAGTGAAAACTTAAAAAGCTAAAACTGAGACATAAAAATGTTAGGGGCTGCCATTGCTGTTATAAGGCAACATGTGCAAGATGCTGAGGGTGGTGCCATTGCGAATGCTGCTGAGCAACCCACAGTGAGGAGACGGAGAAGAGTGTACAGACCCAGGGTAACCTACCAATGGCTACATGAGCTGGAGATAGTGGAGTGCTATAGAGTGGACAGAGAGCTCCTGCAGAAAATTGTTGAGCTGTGCAGGCCACGCCTCACACACAGAACCAACAGAAGGGAACCCATCCCAGTGGAAACCAAGGTGTTGGCCTAAGAATATTAGCAACAGGTACCTTCCAGAGACCAACTGGTGATATGATGGGGATTTCACAGGCATCAGCATCCAGGGTACTGCACCAGTTCCTGAATGCCATGTCAGCACATGTCGGTGATCATGTATATTTCCCCAATTCCCATGAGGTATTGGCCAGCAATATGCGTCTCTTCCAGCAAATAGTGGAATACCCTGAGGTAGTGGGTGCAATTGATTCCATGCACATACACATCAAAGCACAAGCTGGTGAGCGGGGTAGGGCCTACATCAACTGCAAGGGCTTCCACTGCATCAACTGCCAGGTTGTGTGCAATGCCCAGGGCATAATACTGAATGTGTGTGCTGGCTGCCCTGGAAGCTACCACGATTCCCATATCTGGCATCTGACGCAGCTGTACCAGACATTTGCCAATGGGGACATCCCTGACGGTCACCTAGTGGGGGATTCTGGATATGCACTGGAGCCGTGGCTGATGACACCCATCAGAAATGCACACACACCTGAGCAAGAACTCCATAATGAGGCACACGCACAAACACGAAATGAAATTGAGCGTGTGTTTGGGATGCTCAAGTCACAGTTCCGGTGCCTGGACACATCTGGTGGAGCCTTGCAGTACTCACCAACTACATGTACCCAAATTGTCATGGTATGTGCCATGCTACACAGTATGGTCCTGGGAAAACAGGTGCAGCAGGAACAGCATGGGGCAGGGCCAAACAGCCCCCCACCATTGCCAAGGCCTGCACAGGCACAGCATGACTCAGAGGAGGAACAACCTGAGCCTGCCCTAGTAGGCAGAAGGAGGCGTGCCCAGTATGCCTTGGCCTTGGCAAAGAGGCAACGCATAGCACATACACTGGCTCAGTAGGAACCCTAGAAATTATACCTCTCTCTGACTCGCACATAAAATAAAAGGGATGCCTAGCTTGACACTACCTGTTTCCAAACATGTATAGGGAGTGTAGTATGTGCATCTGACATAGGCAGCCCTGCAGCACCACCTGAGGCATGATTGCCATGTTTAAAGCAATATAAAGCAGTGCTAAGCAGCTTTTACCAATATCTAGTATATGTAAACAAAATTGCTCGTGTAATGTTGGCCAAGGTCTGGCAAAGTTGAGCAAAGTCAGTTAAACATGCTCATAACTGCTTTACTGTTCCTTAACCAGTCTGGTCTAGCCAGCATGAAAATAAAAAGCAGTGACAGGGCTTGAACCCAGAATACTGTGAAGTATAGTTACAGTACAGAACAACTAAGCCATGATAGCATTACAGTCGTGCAGACACAGCAAGACAATTGTACACTAATGCAAACACAAAGCAATGCTGTATCATGCCCCTAATGAGGCAAATGGGTAACCTCACCCACACACCTATGCAGACAGAGAGCATCAGGCCAGGCGTTGTGATGTGGGTTGTGTAGGCTATGAAGTTGCAAGCTAATAAATGTGACAATGGACACTAAGCTCTGTAGTACAGTAGTATGCCTCAAGCCAGTATGATAGGCAACAGTACAGACTGTAATGGTGTCCTGTACATAGCAGTGGAGGCACAGCAAATGTGAATAAGTGTCAGGTAATATCCTATGTACACCCACAGTAACAATCCGGTGTGCCCACGGGTAGAAATGTACAAAGAATAGCTGTCCCCCCTGTATGTAGAAATGCTGATAAGTCTATGCAAAGTGTCTCATGGAAGCCCTGTAGGTACAGCATGATCCCTGCTGATCTATGCCACAAAAATGAGCCCTGCTGTAAAAATATACCTTGATTTACCATACACATATAGTATAAATGTGTATACTGTGAGTGCTCACACACTGCAACAAATGTAGTGGATTTCATTCAGTATCATACTGAAAGGTCATACTGGGCATGCTCACACACTTAAAGAAATGAAGCAAATGTCAGGCAGGAAGATACTGAAAAGTCATACTGGGCATGCTCACACACACAGGCTAAATACGGATGTGATAATAAGGGATCTATGGACAAATGTGTATAGTCATCTCTACTTCCAGAAACACATTCACAAAGTGGTCTGAAAATCCTGCTATGTGTTCACACAAACTGCCAAACTCTGTGCATGTAGGTCAAAGGAGGTTGCCACTACTCAGCAGTCTTCAGACCTGTCAGAGAGTACCACAACACACTTGCGATGAATCTGACTAGGCACGTTCAGCAGCTAGAAAGACCAATGAAGTACTGTAACAAGAGGATTACTGGCCTCAAATAGTTACCCCATGCAACAAGAATGAATGTAACCCAAGCTGTACTCTGTTGCATACTGTCTACGCAGGAGATGTCTGCCCAACAGACAGGTCCAAGTCATGGTTTCACTCAGATCTGTTCTGAGTTACAGCTCAATGGCACTAAATGTACAGAGCCAACTGATATTGGCAACATCCTGGCAGATAGGATCAGTGTTAACTTTACCCCCCCTCTCACGCATGAAAGAGCACATGTCTATAATGGAAGCCTGCAAAGTTGCTGTCATCACAGCTGCACAGGTAAAAAACACTCTCTGAAGCCAGTATCACAGCAGCCATGGGACTAGATAACTTCCCAGGCTGTGTAGTATCTACTTCCCTGAAGTAAACATTAACATGGAAGGTCTGTGGCTACTGAAGTTTCCAGAGGACTGCAAACTAGGAGCCATCATTGTAAACACTAAAGATGTGGACATCCTACAAAAGGGCCTCACTGAGACAGATGGCTGTTGTCCAAGCCATGGGCTGTAGCTCAATACCAAAAGGTGCATTATCATCACCTTTGTTAAAAACACTGTAGCCAAGAACTACAACATAGGTGGTAGTATACCTCACACTGTAAGTGTGACAAGAGACCCTGGGTCACAGGTGGACAGTGGATACAACTGTGATAAGCACATTCCCACAGTAGTCAGGAAACATTCTTATGTGGCACACCACATCACAAAATGTGTCTCATGCAGAATAAAAGAGGACAGTGTTCCCTTCTACTCATCACTCACTAGAACTATAAAAGAGTACAACGTCACTATTGCTATGTACCTCACAAGACAACTACAACAACTGGAAAGCCAGCAGCAATACCTCACAAAGAGCATTAGTGTCCTGAAATACATGCCATACACAGACCATCGCAAAATGCTCCATTCGTACTCCCTTGCATATCGCCAACTCAGAGGTGTTCACTGCCTAACATACAAAGCTATGTCAAACATAGAGCTGCTGGATATGATCGACATAAAACATTCACAATCACTCTGACCTTTGGACACAAAACCACGAGTTAAATACAAAAGGAAGGGGTGTAGGTATTTACCTTATGGATATCCACACCTTCAGGTTACTGGCACAGCATGAGGCCTTGGAGACCATGCAAGTGCAACTAAGATTGGGCAAAGCTGCCCGTCAGATTGTAGCCTGCTACAGAGCATGTACCTTGTCTCAGGAACCTCACTCAGTATTCCGGAGAACAATGGCAAATAAAAAGGTCCTATCAAACACCATTATATGAGGAGATTACAACTACCCAAACATTGAGTGTGTGAATTACTCATATACAACATCCTTTGCCCAATGTGTCCTACAGTTAAGAAACTCTAACACCCTGGAACAGCTGGTCAGCACGCCCACTACAGGTGACAACATACTGGACATGATCATCACCAACATGGGGTACCAGTGTTCCACAACAGAGATAAACCCCTCTCTGGGAATATCAGATGAGGAAGTAATCACACTGGACATCCACATCCCACACCCACACCCAGTCAATGAAACCACTGTGAAGAAATTTGCAAAAGCAAACTGCACACTTCCCAAGACCAAAGTGGAAAGTTCCGAACACCTCTTGCTATAGGATAATGGTATGCAATCTGCAGAAACATTTACAAGTGCATCCTATGAGCATCTACAGGGATGCATGGAATGAGACATCACAAATAAAACCAAGATGCCATCCTCCAAAAATAGGACAACAAGCAGGTGTATGTTGTCCATAAATAAGCTAGACAAGAGAAGGAGGAAACGAACACATGATAGATCCAACTTCACTAAAGGAAAGGCATCACTGATCATTATCAGGAAGAAACAATGACCTCTCATAAAACAATCCTAGGATGGTTTCTAAAGACAAATAGCCAAGGAATGTAAGAATAACAACCACAAAGCCTTCGGTCGCTATACCAGACATGTAGGTGTCAACTTCCAAATATGCTGTCAGCTACCGAAAAAAGGAATTAAATACATCAAACCAACATTCATTGCCCACATCCAGGGGGACAAGTTCGGTGTAAACTCCCCCCCCCATCACCCCCAAAAGGGCCTGTGTCCATCACAGGAGGATGCAGAGACCCAGACGTCATGGACATGCAGGTAAAGACAGCCCTCACCAAAGCTAAGAACATAGCATCAATGTGACTGTATGTTGTCCCAGGCTGTGTCTTACACTAGGCCCATAAGGAGCTACACACTCACCTACACTCACTGTCCAGACTCAACTGTACCACAGGCTATGTACCCAAAGAATGGCATACACTAACAGTCATTCAGCTCCACAAAGGGTGTGCCAAAACAGAACCTGGAAACCATTGCCCAGTATGTCTACTCAGCCGGGTATACAGAGCTATTGAGCCAATTGTCATGGAACCCAGACACTGAGACATTGGAGATCTCCAGACACTGGACTCTACACAACTTTACCTTGTCAAAGGCACAGTCTGGCTCCCCAACCTGCCTGAGTTATTTAAAACAGTTACCATGAACATAGATGGAGGTGAAAGTAGTCCACACAGCCCACCTAGACCTCACTAAGGGCTTACTACACCATTCCCACTCTGTCATCATGGACAAGTGTACCAGCTTGAACATTAACAGCTATGTCACAGGATGGGTGGCCAAGTGGCTCACAGATCAAGCACACATGTTCATAGTTGCGGGTGCCATGTCCAACTCCAAGCCAGTCACAAATGGCATCACACAGGTCTTGGTCCTGGGACCCCACTTGTTCAGTAGATACTTCTCAGAGGTACAGGGAAGCATGGCAGGTGTATGACTGAACAGGTTTGCAGATGAATGATAACTGTGGTCCATAATCGACTGTACGGCTGACATAGATATCTTCCAGATGTGTCTTACAGAGACAGATACCTGGTGTCAAAACAATGCCCTCAAGCTGAATGGCAAAGAATGCATAGTCATCCCCTTTGGGTGAAACAAAGTGCACACAAATTATCACATAGGTGGTAATCCAGCATGTACAGAGAAAGTCATTATGGCCCCGGGGACACAGGTAGATATTAAACTCACCTTTGATGATCACATACCCAAAGTGTTTAGACATTCCTTCAATGTAGCCCATCTAATGTCACTTAATGTAAGTAAACGAAAAAAGGTACCAGGTCCTCAGCGAAGGTCCACCAAAAGTTTAATGAGCAGCAGGTAAACACAGTAGCAGCGAAAACAAGGCAACACAGTGACAGAAAACAGTAACAGCAATACGTAGCTAATGCAACCTCCACGTTTCGTCAAAAACTTCATCAGATAAAATACATAAGAAAACCCCAGTTTAAATACTCATGCCCTAATAAACCAACCAATGAAGTTCTTTAATTAATTAATTCCAATTACCCTAATAAAATTATGATGGAATGCCAGGGCACGAAAATAATTTTAAGAATAATATCGACGAGCACCATGGATCTACCACAGATAGTTTGGATGGTTTTCCTCACATCACTTTTGAAGGAACACACGAGAGACAGGAAAGACAGTTGGTTGAGCAAAGACGCTCAAACACTTATGCCAAAGACTTGACCAATGTGGCTGGGTCAAAACGAGGTACTGACAAACTTTTAACTGATATATTTAATGTGAAATTTGATTTTGCCAACAAGAGAGTGAGCAAGCCTAATAGCACTTATACGCAAATGCTCAATGATTTACATTTTTATTTGAACAAATACAAAATGCTTGAGATGGACAACGCTTACTTGAAGCATTGTCTACAGTTAGAAATAGTACCTAAAGGTTTAAGGGTTAGTAAATTTCCTAACAATGTTGAAGAAGGTACTGAATTTTTTAACAATTTAATCACTGCTTTTGACAATTGTGGCTTTGCTATCATGCGGGCTATTATCAACAACAATAAATGTGAGATGGAAAAATTGTATTCCTATATTGATCGTATTAACAAAGCTGTGGTTAATGATTTATTATTCACTGTAGATGAACAAAAGGAAAAGTACAGAGGGTTACTAAAAGAAATAGAAATAAAATGTATAGAAGTACAGAATAGAAAAGGCAGTAAAATAGATAGAGACTTACATGAATATAAAACCAAAACCCACTACCCTAAACCTAAAACATGGGTTAGGAGAACATTTGAAAACACATATAAGGGTATAGACAGGACCTTGGTTGATGATGTAAGTTCATTAGATGGAAAGGAGGTGGACGTGGATGAGTTTCCTCCATTACGTAGATCAGAAAGACTGATGCAAAAGGAACCGGTCAATTATAATTCAAAAAACTACAAGGGGAGGGGTTGGGGCAACCCTGTATTGAGACAGGAATATTGGAACCATTAGAAGAAATAATTAGAGAGGGTGGAAAGTGGACCTTTAATGATTTCAATATTTTTAATTACTCTCATGTTACACCTACTAAAACCCATTTCGATTTGCTTTCCAAAGGATTTGGTTTTATACCACAAAGAAAGGCAGATATTTTTAAATTATTAGTTGATATTAAATTATTTATTAGGAAAAAGAACCTAGAAATATTTTTTAAAGGAAAACATGTTAATGACACTGATGGTAAATTGGTACGCAAGAGTATATTTAATCCCCCCTTACACCCTCAGTTGAAAAATTTCGAATTGACATTGGAGAAAGAATTAAGAAAAACCCTTGGCAAGCACTCAGTACACCCAAATCTTACACTTGCGGAGAAAGATATTCTGGATAACCTGAGTAATGATAGAAATGTTAGAGTCATGAAACCTGACAAGGGTGGGGGGGTAGTATTTATGGATCACATTATCTATGAGGGCAAAATGTTGGACATTTTGAATGATATGGACAAATATAGCAGAACATCTATTAATGAAATAAATCTTGCATACAAAAAAATAAATATCTTATTAAATGACCTGTTACTAGAAGGGTCAATTGACTTGAGAACCTATAAATTTTTATATGTAGAAAAACCAAAAATACCATCAATTTTTGGAATTCCTAAGGTACACAAGGACATAAACGATCCACCATTAAGAGCTATTGTATCATCTGAGGGATCGATAACAGCACCACTTGCTAAATTCATTGATATTAAGATTAAGACACTTATAAATGAGAATGACATTATATTAAAAGATTCATGGGATTTTTTGAGGAAGTTGGATATTTCTAAACATAAAGAAACAAGAGGTTTTGGTACACTTGATGTTGTTGACCTGTTCACTAGTATTCCCCATGAAGTAGGACTTGAGTGGTTTGAAGAGATGTTGATATCTTGTAAAGGAATCTCTAATAATGATTTTAGGACTATACTTGTTCTTATGGAAGTTGTCCTCAAAAACAACTTTTTATTTTTTGAAGGGGAATACTACAGACAGGCTAGGGGTGTTGCGATGGGGGCACATTGTGCACCAACCTATGCAAACATCATTATGGCATATTGGGAAAGCAAATATATTTTAATTCCTAATTATAAAAACATGTGGACATTGTACTGTAGATTTCTTGATGATCTATGTTTTTTATGGAAGGGTACTGAAGAGGAGTTTGATCTATTTGTAGAATACATAAATGGGACCACCACTTTTCTCAAATTTACAAAGTATTTTAATACACAACAAGTGAATTACTTAGATGTGAATATTGTTAGGTCTGATGATGGATTTGTTTCTAGGGTACACAGAAAGGATACTTTCTCTAATACATATCTACATTTTACAAGTTCCCACCCTTTTTACCAGAAGAAAAGTGTATTAAAAGGGCAGATGGTTAGAATATGTAGAATGACTTCCGATGATTTTATTTTTACAAAAGAGTATGACTGTTTGAGAACTATGTTCCTTAGTAGAGGTTACCCTGAGGAAATGTTGGATGAGATTCGTCAACAAATATGTGAAGGGAGGCAGGATAGATTTGCCCCAATATTAGGTAAATATGAAAACAAAGTGCCTCCTGTAGTCCAACATTATATGTGACAATGGATATACATCGGGTATTACCACCACCTATGATGGACAATCTGGTATTGTAAGAAAAATTTTTGATAGAGAGTGGAAGAATTTTGCCAAGGTATCAGATTTAGATTTTATTTTTGAAAATGAAATTAAATACATCTACAAAAGAGGAAACAACATAAAGGGTTTGTTAAAAAGGGGTTCTGATAGCAGGTGTTTTAATAATAATAAAAATAGAAAGAAAAAAACAGGTGTATTTAAATGTGGAGCCTGTGGTTACTGCAAGTATTTAAAAACAGGGGATTCTTGTTATTTAGTGGCTCGGAAAAGAACACTAACAGTGAAATCATTTGTGAATTGTAACACTAGGGGAATTATTTATATTGCTTTGTGTAGAAAATGTGAAGCATTTTATATAGGGAAAAGTGAAAGGAAAATTAAACAAAGAATTTATGAGCATCTGTATAATATTAGAACAAGATGCGATACTAATTCCCTTAACAAACACACGACTATTTGCAAGGAAGCAAATTTTGAGTTCTTTGTGTTGGAAGTGGTTCCAACAGATCCCAGAGGTGGAATGTGGGAAACCCTGGCAGAATACAGAGAGCTTTATTGGCAGATAGTGTTAGAATCTAATAAATATCCAGGTATTAATGATTTGATTTCACTAGCCCCTGTGTTGATAAGATCAGCAAAGTTATAACTTACATTGTTAGTACCATAGGTTTCAAATACACCTTACATATTTTAGGTATTTTTGACTGCAGTTTCTTTTAACACCAGTAGAGGGAAGCATTGTATAATATCATATACTATATATTATTCACTTGATTGTTTTAAAGTATTTAATATTTATATATATATATGTGTTATAGAGTTTTATAGATATTTTATAGTATTAAAACATTTTAGCATTTCATGTATGTATATTATTTATTAACTAGATTGCTGCTATTTTCATTCTGTACAAATTAAATTTTATTAGGGTAATTGGAATTAATTAATTAAAGAATTTCATTGGTTGGTTTCTTAGGGCATGAGTATTTAAACTGGGGTTTTCTTATGTATTTTATCTGATGAAGTTTTTTGATGAAACGTGGAGGTTGCATTAGCTACGTATTGCTGTTACTGTTTTCTGTCACTGTGTTGCCTTGTTTTCGCTGCTACTGTGTTTACCTGCTGCTCATTAAACTTTTGGTGGACCTTCGCTGAGGACCTGGTACCTTTTTTCGTTTACTTGTATTGTTTGGTACCTGCCTTGGATTTTGGTCACTTAATGTAACCCACTTCGTATAGTCTGATGATGTCACCATCCTACAAATATACCTGTGGAAAGGATAGTTATCAGTAATGTGTATAGCGTGTCATGTTAATGCGTACTCCTATAGTATTATGAAGTAGTTAGGTAGGAGTTTGAATCCTCCACTGGATAACTGTGTGTTTACCTTGGGAAGGAGTAACCTTTTAGGAGAGTAGTGAAACACTTCAAAAGTGGTAAACTAACCTTTAACAAGTCTGATGATGTCACCATCCTACAAATATACCTGTGGAAAAGAGAACCCCCAGTAATGTGTATAGCATGTCGTGTTAATGCGTACACCTCTAGCATCGTTATGTAGGTGTTCGAATCATGCACTGGATACCTGTGTGTTTGTGTGGTCTCCTTGAGAAAAAGTAACCTTTTAGGAGACTAGTGAAACACCTCAAAAGTGGTAAACTAACCTTTGCCAAGTCTGATGATGTCACCATCCTACAAATATACCTGTGGAAAAAAGACCTGTCAGTAATGTATATAATGCGATGTGTTAATGCGTACTCTTCTAGCATCATAAAGTAGTTAGGTAGGAGTTTGAATCCTGCAGTAGACAAGTATATGCATTTGTGTGTGGTCTCGTTGACAAAGCGCAACCTTTTCGGAGATTAGTGAAACACCTCAAAAGTGGTAAATTAACCTTTGTCAAGCCTGATGATGTCACCATCCTACAAATATACCTGTGGAAAATAAAGCTGCCAGTAATGTGTATAGCCCGTTGTGTTAATGTGTATGCCTCCACTATCATGAGATAGTTAGGTAGGGGTTTAAATCCTGCACTGGACAACTGTGTGTGGTTTCCAGGGGAAAGAGCAACCTTTTAGGAGAGCAGAGAAACACCTCAAAAGTGGTAAACTAACCTTTGTCAAGTCTGATGATGTCACCATCCTACAAATATACCTGTGGAAAAAAGAACTGCCAGTAATGTGTACAGCGTGTTGTGTTAATGCATACTCCTCTAGTATCATAAAATATTTAGATAGGAGTTTGAATCATGTACTGGACAACTGTTTGTGTGTGGTTGCCTTGGGAAAAAGCGACCTTTTAGGAGAGTAGTGAAATACCTCAAAAGTGGTAAACTAACCTTTGTCAAGTCTGATGATGTCACCATTCTACAAATATAGTGGAACAAAAGACTCCCAATAATGTGTATAGAGCATCATGTTAATGCATACTCCTCTAGTATCATGACATAGATAGGTAGGTGTTTGAATCCTGACCTGAACAACTGTTTGTGTGTGGACTCCTTGGACAAGAGCAACCTTTTAGGAGACTAGTGAAACACCTCAAAAGTGGTAAACTAACCTTTGACAAGTTTGATGATGTCACCATCCTACAAATATACCTGTGAAAAAGATAACTCCCAGTAATGTGTATAGCGCAGAGTGTTAATGTGTACACCTCTAGTATCATGAAATAGTTAGATAGGGGATTGATTCCTGCACTGGACAACTGTGTTTATGTGTATTCTCCTTGGGAAGGAGCAACCTTTTAGGAGACTAGTGAAATACCTCAAAAGTGGTAAACTAACCTTTGTCAAGTCTGATGATGTCATCATCCTACAAATATACCTGTGGAAAAAATAACTCCCAGTAATATGTGTAGCGCATCGTGTTAATGTGTACTCCTCTAGTATAATGAATTAGGGGTTTGAATTGTGCACTTGGTGAATGTGTGTGCTGTATGTGTGTGACACTGTTGGTCAATGTGTTGTGGGTTTTGCTTTTACTACTGTATGACATATCAGTATGCATTGCACATGTGAGCTGACTGTGTGGCAAATACATATACGTACATGTTACCTCAATGATTGCATGTGTGGGAACCCTGCTTTCTCCAAGAACACAGCTGTCATCCTTGCCAGACTGTGCTGCTGCTTCCCAGACCTTAGGTCACATCTGTATGTTTGGGACAAGGCCAGCCACTGCAGTGATCCCTGGCCTAGCTCATCTGTGTCACACAAAGTCATTACTGTTCCTATTGGAATGTGTGTGTGAGGGTCTATGGGCGGGGTATATGCCAGACCTGTTCAAATGCAGCAAAGTCTGTCAATGATGACTATTTATAACAGGTGTTGAACAACCTTTGTGGATATGCATGCAGACCCCTTATTGCTTATGTGATCCACCGAGGGATCTCAAAATACCTTTGGAAATGTGATTAACAAAGGACAGATGACGTAACACTACCTATGTGGTACTGTGGGGATAATGTGTTCCGTAAAGGTGGATGACTATGCTTAGTTTGGCTTATAGCTTTCCAGCATGGGTTTGACAACAGGCATATGTCTGTATGATACCCTTGTGCAGGATGTGTGTGTCATCTGGAGAATGCATTATAGGCTGCAGTATGCATTACCAGACATGGGCAGACATATCCCTACTGTGACTACTTATATCTAAGAGAGCTATATGCCAAACATGTGTGGTGTCAGTAATGGGTGTAGGTGAATACCAGTGGTTACTGGCATAGTATAGTACCTGAAGGATCCAAATATTGCTGTGTGTCCTACATCTGTGTGTCGGTTGTCAAGACACCATCTAACGATTGGTTATGGTCAGGCTGTGGAAGTGATATATACTACCAGAATGCAAAACAATGACAGATAGTAACAATATCACCCATAGCATAGTGTCAAACCATGTCATAAACACATGCTCATATAGAACTCATCACTGTACTGCTTTGAGACAGCTCCACTGGCTTGAACTGCCCAACCTCCTAACCTACAATCAGTTCTGCCTCTGTCATTCTATCTATTACCTCACCAATAAGTGTCCTGCCCTCAAAAACCAAGTACAACATCACTCAGCCAAAAGGCCTCTTAGATCATCAAGCAAACTACTACTAGAAGTCACCAACAGCTACAATAGCTTTGGAGATGCACTTTATAGTAGTTAGGTGGCTAAAAAATGGAACTCTGTCCCTACTAGCATTCAAAACACATCATCCAAAGCCTCCTTTAAAGACCTCATCAGGCAACATCTCAAGCAAAGTTGGCAGTGCCATGATTGCTCCCCAGGCTAGTGAAAGCGGATAACATATACATACTAAATCTAGAGCAATTGATAATAGTTTTTCAATCTTACTCACAAACACTGGCTAATCTACAATGTATGTACTGTACCTGTGTACTATGTATGTATTCTACCTACATTCCAAAGTTCAGCCATACACCACAAATCTATTACTTACCTTTATTTTTAAAATTAATATTTTTTTGATTGTTCTCTCCACTGTAACTGTTTGTGCCGCATACCACTGTAAAAACATGTCTCTTGTAATTTGTGTGTATACTGATTATGTCTAAATAACTAAAAGTGTCTGTAATTTTTCTTTGTGGAGCTTTTCTCCCCGGGCCTCTGCTGAAAAAGGGCCTTTTAGGCTCAGTCAGACACCCCCGGTTAACAAATGTAAAATAAAAAAAAAAATAAATGTGTAGTCAGGTTCCGGAATGTATGTAGTACAATGCATACTGGCCACCTATAGAAACTATGGAATGTTACAGTGTAACACAGAGCATGTCACCATGGCCATGTGTCCACTATGCACGTACATGCAGACAGTGCACCTCCACCATGTTCACAACTGTACACCTGCAAATCTATGTTATACACATCCCACACATAATGTCCACTCTCTAACACATGCTGCCAATACTGTACACATCAGCCAAGTGTCACGTGGCCGGACAATACACAATGGGAACCAACACTGGTGTAAACAACACTACAATGACAATCATAGCATGAATGCATCATGCCTACTCAGCTACACCTTCAAGCATATCATTACACTGTACTGCTGACAACATGCTAACATTGCTATACTGCTATAAAGACACCCTGTGCATTAGCACCATGGTAGCCTGTTCCTGCATGGATGTTACAGATGACAGGAGGTGGCACAGGTTTCATCATATGCACAAGGTGTGTTGGTTTGCCAGTGGCCTACAGTGAGCCATCCAATCGACATGTATGTGTGTGTGTGTGTGTGTGTGTGTGTGTGTGTGTGAGTGTGTGAGGGGCAAGAATATTGGAATGGGCCAATGTTGATGTAATGTGTGTGGGTATGTGCTAGCTCTAGGTGTCTGGAGTATGTGTGTGTGTCTGCATGCACACAGTTCCACCATGTGGCTGCCATATACAGGTATTTGTGGGACAGCCACAAACTGTACCTGCGAGGCTTCATAGATCACCATCTCTAGCCACGGATACAGTACCTGTGCCTGGCAGGGGTGCTACTGACACTATCAGGTACTAAGCCAGACTGGGTACTATCCCCAGAAGTTGATGGATGTACACTGGACACAGGTCCCTGCTGGGACTGTCCAGAGCCATGTGCATGTGGTCTTCTAGGACGTTCAATGGACAGCCCACCCCCAACAATGCTGGGGCTAGTACTGGCACTACGGGAGTGGCTGTGGCTTGAGGGATGTCTGCGGTGACTGCCAGCTGCTGCTGTTGCTGGCATACATCCATGTCGATGACTCAACTGTCCACACTGTCCTGACACATGGACATGACATTGCGGAGGATATCTAATGTCTCTCCCCAACGTCTATCAGTGACCTCGGTGTAATGACGGATGGCACCTGCTAGATCACGGATACTGTCAATGATGGCGGTGTTATGTGCCCTCTGTGCCCTTAGTCCCTGTCTAGTGTACCATTCCATATGTGCCTGTGCCCCCATGACAGCCTGGAACATGCATGACGTTGTCAGACCTGTGGCACATCTGCCAGTGGCATGATGAGCAGCACTGCTCCTATGAGAACCCCTGGACATCTGCCTATGTGGTACCCTTCCAGACATCTGGGTATGGCTGCTGTGTTGGGATGCATGTGCCATAGATACCACACTGTCCTGGCCAATGCCAACTGTACACTGTCTCTCAGCTATGGGCATTGGTGATGGATGTATTGGCAGTATGACTGTATGCATGGATGGGGTCGAAAGCTGTGTACTGTCGATTGGTGGGCCAACGACAGACCCTGGCAAACATGCCTGTGCCTCAACACACCTATCATCAGTATCACTGTTTTGCTCGGTGATATCAGTTTCCCTGATGTAGTGAACCAGCCCAAGATCAGCACCTGTGAAAGGAAGACAGGAAACACACTTTATGACATGTACATGATGTCGGCACACATGCACACATGAACACATGAACACATGCACACATGAACACATGCACACATGCACACATGAACACATGAACACATGCACACATGCACACATGAACACATGCACACATGCACACAGGCACACATGAACACATGAACACATGCACACAAATGTACTCAACCCTAAAACACACACACACACACACACACACACACACACACACACACACACACACACACACACACACACACACACACCCACACTACCAGCAATCCAGAACATACTCAATAGTGGGTGATGGAGGGTTACAGTATCACAAGGCAAACAGTGATATCACACATGTCAGCTTGCAGGACGTGTGTTTCCCAACAGCATGCAGTGCAGGTGTTGTCAGCCCTTGCCAATAACACTATACATGCCTTTGATGCATGTGTGATGTTGTTCAGTGATTGGCCTCACCCTGGAATGCACTGTGTACATGGACATGACAGTGCTGTGCAAGTATTATAAGCTCTGCAATGTTCCGTGCACCAACTCTCACAGGTATACATACCATGGCTGGATGTGTGTCTGTGTGTCACATAGATATCCATGTGTGATGAGAGCGTTTGTGTCTTCAGCAGATAATAGTGGACACAGGATTGACACATGCATGCTATGTATACACACAGGATGAGTGGTGCATGTTTACCTGTTGGAATACCATTGCTCAACATGGCCATTGTACAGTGGTTATGGTGAGTGTAGGACATATTGTGGACATGTCAGTGCCAGACATTACATGGCATGCTACAACACAACTGCAACATTAAACGTCACACAGACACAGTGTGTGTCATGTGACCTATACACTCAATAGCATTACAAGACATATATGTGTAACTTTGTACAAATGGTGATTGCTATGTATATTGTGTATATGTGACTATGTTTGCACACACCCAAAACACTGAGGTGCATAGCAGGTAATGTTATGTGTAGTACTGTGGTCATTGTAACTGGATGGGGAGTACTACCATGAGCCATCATCATGCAGCATCATGTGGTCACTCAAGGCTGCTAATGTGTGCCAGACAGGCACATACCATGCTGTACCAGAACTGCAATACCATGGCTACATTCACCATTTCATA
This sequence comes from Protopterus annectens, assembly GCF_019279795.1. Lineage (NCBI taxonomy): Eukaryota > Metazoa > Chordata > Ceratodontiformes > Protopteridae > Protopterus > Protopterus annectens. The sequence continues at coordinate 24,778,315 of NC_056747.1, forward strand.
GCCAGTTGTTACATGGGTTTGTAAGGTGCACAATAGGGGGCATTGCCTACTATGAATGTGTAATGTGTTGAAGAGTGTCACACAGCCACATGTGAGGCATCTACCCATCAGGTATGTAATGTGTGCTGTGTGGATAAAGTGTGGGATACTGTAGTGTGACCTTACAGCAGGCGTCTGAATACGCCATGTGTAGCATGTTAATGTGTACTGTGTATGACAGTGTTGTGTATGTTGTTTGCATGTGTATCGACTCTGCCTATCCAATGTCCACATCAGTGTTGCCGCAATTCTGTGGAATGCTCTGTGTATTGTATGTGTTTTAGGCAGCTACCCACATAACTGGGATGTGCAAAGTCTCACAGCAAACATGCACATCATGCATTATGCATATGTGTGTTACGTGTACATGGCCTACACCTCACCTATGACATGCACATTTAATTAGCAGTATTAAAGGTAGAACACACTCACCAGCATGGGTCGGCTGCCTTGCTGTCACACCATAGGGACCTACAAGGATATGCGACACTTTGTCAGTGGCAACAACTGTGGCATTGCTACTGTATGTTTGCAATCGTACAGTGGTACAACGGTTGACAGTCACAGGCCTACAGATTGTATTCCTAATTGTTACCATTGCACACCACTAGGCACCACATCGTCTAACTACACAGTACACATCTCACATAAGCATGCTCTAAGAATTGAGGTAACAGTAGTCTACAGCTATGCCATGTTACCTGCATGCTCCATGTCAGCTTGCTGGGTGACTCCGGCCTCCATGATGACATATGTTAGTTGTTGGGGTTGTTGTTGGCCAGGAGCCATTTGGCTCAGGAGCAGCTCCTCCACTCTGGTGAGGGGGAGATGGATGGCTACCCCCCACCTGTGGCAAGCTGCTGACAGCGGATATTAGATGCACGCTGCCGGACATATCTAATTAAATCACTGCAGTGATGGCGTACCTGCTCATATGTCCGGTTATGCATGCCTATGTCATTTACCTGACAGACAAGCTCTTGCCACAGTGCAGTCCGCTCATACTGGTCCTGGCTGGTTCTAGAGAACAGCAGGGCATACTGCTGCAACAAGATGGATGTTATGACCTCTTCCTCCGTCGTGCTATAGGTGGGATTACGATGGTGGGACATAGCCCTGGAAGACAATGAAACAATATGTGTGAGCAAGTCATGAGGCACACATATTTCTAATGTACAGATATCAATTAACTGCCATATATAGCAACCTATTGGCTGTCAGAAGATACGCACTTTCAACACCACATGTCAGTACTCAACCCACAACTGCCTGACAGTGCCTGGCACACTCTATATATCAAAACACGTTTTGCACAGCAACAAACTTACAACAGTATGTCATACTATACACCAGTACATGGCACACTGTATGCGACACAATGCACAACATGGACACAGGAGATATATATCATGCTAATGTATCATGACAAGTGTAATCCATTGCAATGATTGTAAAGTCCAGTGACAGTATCACCGGTATAACACACTAGTCATTGATGGCAGACCCCTGCCTAACATATGTACACATTCGTGAATATAGTTGGCATACTACTGTACTACACTATACATGTTGCTAGATACACACCTATATCCTGTAACACACATATGACTGAGGCCATGGTACAGGCATAAACACACACACACACACACACACACACACACACACACACACACATCACACATACATACCAGACACATGGGTATGGCAACACAGGTGACCTTTACCTGTGTACCTTACAGTACTGTGTGTCAGTAGTTACGAGACCGTATGCCTGAGGTATGTAATCTGTGAGGACTACAGGGAACACACGGAACAGTGGTTCCAATCAATGTGGATGTACACCATACTGTGCTGTTTAGGCATACAGCCTCAGGTAGTGCTACAGTTCATACAGGGGTTGGATTTGCCAGCGTTATCACTCAATAAGCATGCATGTACTGCTTTGGCCTACAATGGGCAGCCCAGTTGACAACAAGGGACTATGTCAGAATGTATGGCATACTGCTTTTTCAGCCTAGCAATTGTATACACATCTTTTGCTGGGATCACAACTAGGACACATAATACCATGACAGAAACAGTTTCCCACTAAGCTATCACACATAAATCAAACTATGACACATTCACCAACACATTCACCATCACACTAAGTCAAACTCACAAAGCAATTCTTGAAACAAGTACATGTGGGTGTGTATCACTTCATAGGTAGGTATGAGGCTATTCGCCATAGGGCCTATAGAAGACTAGCCATACGCTACTCTGGCCTTTGACACACAGGTCATTGCATTTCACGTGGCCCTGTCAAACAGAGACACAGAGGTGAATGCCTGGGTGTATTCACTATCTCCCATACAATCTTCATGATTATTTATGATGACTGCTATTGAGGAGCTTTGTTTGCTATGGATAGTTGGTTTGTTCCAGGGTATGGGATGTCTCTGAGATGGGAATCTATCCCTCCAGCATGTGCTGTTTATTGTGGTCAGAAGGATTGAGTCCCTAGAGCATGTAGCACATAGAGATTGTGATCTGTTTACATGCAGCATGTCCAACAGTTCTGGTTTTTACATAGCTTAGTATGTTAGGCAGAGGTCACCTCTGGGTAGGCGGTATGCGACACAGTGTAGTTGTGGGTTTGTGAGATGGTCTGCATAGGGCATCTGTTTGAGGCTGGTATTACTCTTTTTGTGGTATGTCTTTGTTGTTTCCAGTTGCTCCGGATGTCTTGTGAGGTACATACCATATGGGGCATTATACTCTATAATGGGCTTTATGTGTGATGAGTAGAGGGGAACACTGATCTATATTTCCCTGGATGACACACCTTTTGTGATGAGGTGTGGCAGGTAGACGGATTACATGACTAGTGTGTCACTGTGATTATCGAAGGGGAGACTACAGTCCACCTGTGTCCCATGGTCTCTTATCACACTTTCGGTGTTAGGTAGACTAGCACCTATATGGTAGTTCATGGGTACGGAGTGTTTTCCAGAAGCGATGCCAATGCAGTTTCAACATTGAACTTGAGTCCATAGATTTGTCACCGGCCATCTGTCGCAGTTAATATGAGCCTGTCTCTCTCTCTCTCTCTCTCTCTATATATATATATATATATATATATATATATATATATATATATATATATATATATATATATATATATATATATATATATATATATATACATATACACACATAAATATAAACATACATTGATGCACATATTGATATCCATATAGGCACATATATGGTCCACCTTTCATGGTGGGAATATCAATTATGCAAATTTTACGAGGTATACTGTTATGTACTTATATTGCACAATGTTGTGCGGAATGCATTGAAGGTGTTCTTAGCACATGTAGCTTTAGCAGGCCTCAGTGGCTGCAACACTGCAAACCTGACAATTCATACCCACAGCGTTTAACCACCACATGTCATATACCAGCACTGTATGCTGTCTTGTTTGCCACACACTACAACCTACATTGGAGTATGCAGATAACAACCTTCAACAACATATATATGTCCACCCTTCACAAACAGTTGCAGTATGTCCCTTTCTCTATGCACATGTACAGATGCTAATATATCTGACACAGACATGTCTTCATATGTGTGTGCCATACACAGACAAGGTCCACACTGTTGTAAGTCCATGGACCTCACAGCTGACCTGCTGGGCCTTGCTGCAACATGTACAGGTGTCACATGTGAGCACACAGTAATATTAGAGGGTGTATTTATTTTTTATTAGTATATATATATATATATATATATATATATATATATATATATATATATTTTTTTTTTTTTTTTCCCCCACTGGTGTGGGTGGGGGTGTGAGTCTCTCTCTCACTCTCTCTGTCTCTGTGTCTCTCTCTCTCTCTCTCACCATTTGCAATGGAATGATTGCATGTGTGGCCAGCAGGTCCAGCATGCTTTTATAGGTATCTGCACATGTGCATGTGATGGCCTCTGCACCAATTGGTGGCCACCATTTGGTAAATGCATGCAGCCTGTTGGATGGTAATTGCAGTACTCACTGTCATAGCAACCCAATGCTATAAATTGCTATGTCAGGTAGGCATAGCCCTTTCAGCTTTCCAGAGTGGGGCCCATGCTTGTTTGCTGTGGAGACCATTGTGTAAGTCAGAAGTTTGGTATAGTTCTTATATCTGAAGCTAGGGGTGTAGCCAGTGATATAATTGTTGTACTCAGACCTGAATGTTGCCACTTCCACTACACAGTTGTCAGTGTAGAATTGTACTCACCCCTACATTTGCTAACGCAAGATACATGGGAGTATGTAGTTTCTTTTCTACTTATACAATTTACTGCCATAAAAAGGTAGTTATTGAGATGTATTCATTTGGCACATGAACTGTTTGTGAACTGCTATACTGTGAATATTTATTCACACACTCAACTGTGTGGGGTTTGTGAAGTGCTGCTGTAACAGTATTTACTGTTAGAATGTCTGGTTCTGTTATCACAGTCATGTAATGCTATTCACACATTCTGATGCATGATATATATATTTCAGCAGCATTTTACTGTATATCTACTGTGGCCTAGTGGTACTTCATGCAGTCTAGTGTTTCCGGGGTTCGAGACTGGCAGTGGTGTTTTATTTTGCTGCTGAGCAGAACAAGGCCCCTCATATGCAGGGTGACTAAGGCACTTTTAAGCAGTTGTAAGCGGGTTTGCGTGGTGCTTAGCAATACTAAGCTAAGCGCACACATGCGCACACTCACTCAAACCCACTTAATACTGCTTAAAAGTGCTTACTCCCGCTAATCTCTGCACTAATTTCTTAGAAAGAAAAGAAAATGAGGAGATAGGAAAGTGGTGAAAAGGGGGCACAAAGGGGGAAAGACAGTAGGGAAAACAGCTCAGGATGTGAAGGACGGGTGTAGGGATGGTCCATAGCTACCCATTTCTTTAACAGCAACAGCTGGGCATATACTTGTAATTTGGTGGGAATTTTGAAACCTTACACCCCTGAGGACAATGAAGTATGTTGTACTGCCAATTGAATTTCAGTGTCTGTGTCTGGTGAACATTTGTGTAAAATGGGCAGCTATGTATGGGGCGTAATTTATTTGTGGGAGCAGATTTCCCTTTTTTTTTTCAGGTGAGAGTGGAATGTGAGGTAGGGGAAGTAGGTATGTTGTGGGAGGTAGGTTGGGGAGATAAACAGAGAAGACAAACAAGACGCATACAGGGGTGGAATATGACACATGGGGTGGGTGAACACAATTGACGGGGAAGGATGTTTGGAAATCGCAAGCCCATGAGCCCACAGATGGTAACAGTAGAACTGAGATCCCCACCCATGGGCAGTCACCACTGCACCTTCACAGCCCAGAGGGTGGCTGTGCTGGGGGCTGTGTAGGAGGGGCAGGCTCACCCTTGAGTCACACCACTCTTGCCTCGAGCTAGCATAGAGGATCAGCGACTGTACACTTGATCTCCCTACGCAACACAGCCCGGACCGTTCGGAGGGTGATAGGTGGCCCTCCTCTGGCTACGCTTGCACGGGGGGTGAGCCCCATCCCCTGCAGCGCTTCCACCCAAAGGTGGCACAGGGCCACTGGAGGAGGAGGTCCCGGGCTGGGCACCGGACATGCTGGAGCCAGGTGCCATCGCCAGCTGAGGTGGGAGAGGAGGGTCTACTGGGACCGGCCTTCCCATATGTTCTATGTTTAGCAGGATTTAATGACAATATAGGCTAGTAACAGACAACAGCATTCCAAATTAGTTGTAACAACATGCAGTAGTATTCCCATTAACCCAACACACACGAATTCCAGCAGTGGAGCAGCAAGCATAACACATGCATATTCAGAACAACAGTGGACATTCCAACAGCATGCAGGTTTGATTGGTAGCAACAGGCCACCAAGATTGTGGTATGTGAACAGGCATGCATCAAAGTATGTGCAGATATTTATAAACCAATAGGACATATGTCCCAACAAAGTTTTTCAGATTACACATACCCATTTAGGTGTGGAATGGCATTATTTATGACCATAAAGTAGGGTGTAAAAAGATCACTCCATTAACAACTTATATATACTTTTAACTTTACTCTGCATTCCTACTGACTGCAGGTATATATCCCCTACATGTATTATTACACTAGGCAGTGCCCATTAAATTGTGTAATGGGTTTTGATAGCTGTTAATATACCTGACCTGTATCTGACATACTAACTGTTCAAGATGCAGATGTTACTGCTACGTATTTATATATTTCAATTATATTCATATATCTACATATCTGGCTGTCTTCAGGTGACATTATCAGCTACATTTAAACAGACCCCTACACTTCTAGCAGCACACTGACATTTGTGGGGAACACAATCACAAGCTACTCATGTGCCAGATTAACTTGTACATGCTAGCCATGAACCAACAGTTGAGGACTGTGTATATGATTAGGAGATACTGGCATTCCCTTCATCCACTTTATATGGACCTACACAAGTGTGGATTGACAGCACTTAATACAACTGTTCTATTTCTATAATGCAAGGGTACAACAACATATCAAAGAAAGTGACAAGGACACAGTCCAGGAATTATACCGTTATTCATTACATTACACACTTTTGTAGTGGCTCTCTCATTCATTTCATATTTTGGTGCATGCAGAATACTTTTATTCCAGACTTATTATACCTTTCTTAATGGGTTACAACCCTTTTTCATGTTCTCTCACTTATTTTGTATTACAATACATGCAGAGACTTTATTCAAGACTTATTATACCTTTATTAATGTGTTACAACACTCTTTTTCAGGCTCTCTCACTTATTTTATATGATAATACATGCAGAATAATTACTAACCTGCCTGGTGGTGCAGCCTTAGCAGCCTATCTGCATAGGCTTGCCGATTCGCAGCACAGACACTTGCAGCTGTGAAGTAAATGAAGGGATATTGAGACATACCTATCCATTATATTGACTACAATAGCATTTCTTACATACTTCATTCCATGGCTACCTACTCAGTAGTGGGGCATCTTGCATGTCATGGGCCTCCTGTATCCATCGGTTCAGTTGGTCCTGCTTCCGTCTCTTCAGGTCTGCATGGTGGTGACAGACCTGCTCACCAGTCCGAGGGACACCTGTGGCACTGATGAGATCATGAGCTAACTGGTTCCAAGACTCCGCTTTGTACTCCGTCCCTTGGAACTGGCCTTGCAGGAGTCTTGACTCATGATGTTGGACAAGGAGCCAAACCATGTATTTTGACTCCTTGATGCCCCACCTTTGCGCTTGAAAGCGAGTACCCTCTCCAGCACCGGCCATTCTGACTGCAGATGGGAGCTACAACCAGTTATGGAGAGTATTCCCGCCTATCGAGCTTAAATATGCCTCATTTCCCACACGTCTTTGTGATTGCCCATTTTTGAAAACTCTCAGCTAACAGCAAACCTACTTTGCAATGGTTAAACTTCCATTTATAAGTATATGCATGTTGACTGTGCATATTTGTGCTATGCTGTCATGGCTTAGTGGTTCAGTGCTTTGATTATGGTGCACAGTGTCCCGGGTTTGAGCCTTATCATTGCTTTTTATTTTACTACTGTCCAGACAGGCTAGGGGGTGTGGCTGTGTTTAGGCGACTGCTCAACTTTGCACTACGTTGCTCTACATTGCTCCACATTGCCCGACAGTGCGCAGCTCTGCGCAAACCTATTGCGCTAGGTAAAGTGCTGCTTAGCTATGGGCAACTATATTGCACTAGTTAAAGTGCTGCTTAGCTATGGGCAACTATATTGTGCTAGGTAACGCACTGCTTAGCTATGGGCAACTATATTGCACTGGGTACAATGCTGCTTAGCTATGGGCAATTATATGTCAATATCCTTAATGCTGCTCACCTTCTTATATTTATATATATATATTTTGTTCACTAATACATAGGCCATTTCAATGCTTTTTACTAAACTTTCATTCATATATGTCAGGAATTGTTTTATATACTAATTTAAGACATAAAATAGAAAGGGGAGTGGTGGGACTAGAACCTGGAATGCTTCTTCTTTGTGCGAAGGCTCTACCACTACGCTATCGCTATTTGGCTTAATTTCCATATACATTTCTTATTATGCTCTTCTATGTCGAAATTGCTACCTGCAGCTTAGCAATGGGCACACCCGCGCAAACACGTGCAAATATGGGCAGCTATATCAGGAATTATAAAAAAAAAAAATGAAAGGTTTACATTTTACAATTACAAAGGGGTTTGGTACGTGACGATGTATAGTGTTTGCTATGTGTACATTTCAGCGGACTCGCTCATTGCACTTGTCATTTTCACATTTATATTGTTGCTTGGCAGTCCGACACGCCCCCTGCAGTCTTACATGCTCCATGTTAGCCTTCCCATTGTGTCAGCGCGCCCTCATGAATATGCATGGCTCGCTGACGTCTTCCTGTTACACTGCTGTTTCCGTGTAAGACTTATTTAGTCTTATAAGGAGAATTACTGAATCCCCCCAAGATCAAACCTAAGATACATACCCTGCCAATTAAAGTAAAGAAATAAAGGGGATGGCATGGACTAATAAAGTATATCAGCCCCCATCTCCAACCAATATGTCAGTAGAGAAAGTTAACATAACAGAGGAGAGGAAAAGGAGTGTGATAGGATGAAGGGGGTTATGGTCTCTGAAGATATACATCTTGCAGGACCAGGCTGGAAATGTTCAAAATTCATAAAAAATAGGGAGGAGGAGATGACTGAAGTTGTGGACCATGAGATTTTGGCCAACTGTTGAGGGCTGTACCAGAAAAAGAACAGAAGGTCTGCCTATGGTAAAGGAAACAGGTTCCTGTAGCAGACCTGGTCAATGAGGATGCATCTAGGTTTGGGAATGAGTGACATAATGATAACCCACACTTCCCAGAAAGTGGATATGGTTTCTATTCAATTCTGCTGCTCAGTGGTGGATTTGACAAGGTACTAAAAGGGGGGAAATGAGATTTAGGTTTAAAGAGAATGCAGTTTTATTTATATACTTAACTCTGATATTATGGAATAAATTCCCAGGAATTATTAAACAATTATGCATTTAAGACTTCACATGATAACTGGATTAGATATCCAGCTTCACACTAATATTTTGAAATATGTGTCCATGTTGGCTGTTAATAGGCCTAAACACAGGATATTAAAATCTAAGAAGCTATGAGTTAATGAGGGTGTATTTATGCGTCATACAGACTGGACACAATGTGAGTGTCTTTGTGACAGCAAATATGCAAGAAATATACTGACTTACTTGTACCCTGGATGTTGGGTTGCCATAAGTGATAAGCCAAAAGTAGAAAAAAACAAGCCAACTGGTGATTAAGTCCTAGCTTAGGTCCATTCTTGTTCCAGCAGGTAATGGTCACTGGTCCGTCAAGTGGAATGGATGGTCATAGTAACGATGAATGGCCTTAATGGTTGAAATGCAGAGCACAAGAAAAAGACATAATAGAATTGTTATACCTTCCAGATTAAAAACAAAGGACACAATGATATGGCTGCTAGTGATATGAAGATATTAACATGCGAGAGATGTGAGAAAAGAAAAAGTGTTAATGAGCTATACGTATTGTAACTGAGTAAAACACAAAACTGTAAAATAAGATGCCATCTTTGGATAATCCCTGGAAAATATGGAAACGGAGGCCTTTTTTGTTGTATAACTCTTTTTACACTGATGTTTCTTTTACACTGATGCTCCTGATACTGGTTATCATTAATTCTATTCTGATAAACTTGAAAACTGACGTATGTGGGTTGGGAGACAGTGACAAAATGATTTGTCAGAAATAAGGGTGCAAAAAATAAAGCTATGGGATAATGTAAAGTAAATATGAAATGCTAGACAGGGGTCCAGGGAAGTAAACAGTGTGGGAAGAAATAGCCAGGGAATTGTTATGGCTAGGCTTGTACTGGCCCTAGGGCCGGTAGCCTAGTACCAACCTATGAACCTATAAGAAAATGCCTCAGAGGAAGACTAAAACAATTGAAAGAAGGGAAAAAACTTCTAAGATCAATTAACATGTATTATTTAAAGATGTACATAAAGAGCTAAAGAACTTTAAGAGCTTTCTTTATGGAAGCAATGATATGCTCTAGATATAACAAGCACACTCACATACTGATAAACATATATAAAATACTAGTCCATATTACAACAAAAAGATCTGAGATTAATGCTTATCACTGTAACTTAAACTGGTGATATCAAAATTTACTTTGGCAGAAAAAAAGATGGACTAGACTATGCTGATGAGAACTACAACATTGTTACAGAGCATCTACAATGATCTTCATGAATACTGCATACAGCACTTCTGTGTAGAGGTTAGCAAATGCTCTGCAAGCTTTTTGTTTTTATTGCTCTAACTAATACTTGATATGTGGTCTTGAGAGACTGAATTATTGCATTCTACAGTTAACCTGTTTCTACTGTATATAGTAAACTGGTATCTCATATTCTTCCTCCAAGAGCTTTCTAACTAAATCTAAAGCACCTTGTCATCTTTCATCTGCCTTCCTTATGGTGCAGTTTTTATCATTTTTAGTGCTGCTGGTTACATGCTGTACTGAGAAGCACAGGGCACAAAACAATTAGTTAAGGGAATAACCTACATGCTCCATTTACTCCAAGAAGTCCAGTTTTTAGCATTTATTTATTTCAGGGGATTCTGACTCAATAATTAGTCAGTCAGGTCACTTCCATAAACTCTTTTGTCAGTTGTCATTGAATTGCTTAGGAGAATTAACAGTATTCCAGTGGTATACTGTTAAGGAACATGTACTGTCTGAGGTTGGAATGAATTACACTTGTAGGGAACAGCATTCTGAAAAATAATAAGTCCTTTACTGTACAGGCTGGTGTCCTAATACAAACAGCACCTGCAGATATTCCCCAACACACACACACACACACACACACACACACACACACACACACACACACACACACACACACACACACACACACACACACACACACACACATTCACTCACATTCATTCTTTCTGTACAGACCTTCTTGTTCAAGGACTATAGGGTATCACAATGACATTTTGGGGAACAGATATCCAACATGATAAAGGAATAGTTGCAATGTCAGGCTTTATTTGTTGATTTTGGCCATATTCCTACAGAAAAAAATAGAAACAGTCAATTTGTATGTCAAGCTGCAGAAGTGGAAATTAAGGTATCAGTTTTATTGCAATATTTCCCATAACATCTCTGTAAAGCAAGTGCTTCACTAGTGACACATTTTTGAGCCTTGGTCATCCAGGGCCTAATTTAGCTAAATACAATATATAAATGGCAAATGTTACCACTGTGTATTTGAGGCCACACATGAGCAGAATACAATAAGCAGGCAACCTCCCTAAGTGTCAAGCCTTCACAGATATCACTGTATTGTTGATGCAACTACATCTGTTTGCAGTCAGATGTTCAGGAAACATGTAACAGTTTCTCCAGATAAATCAGGCTTTTTAATGAATCTGACAGAGAGCGGGCAGATATTTTGTCCCTCTGGCCAGATTTAAATAAATTCTTCTTAATAAAAAATACAACAAGTCATTTACCAGGTGCTGAGTTAGCTTATTTATTTAGATAATAAAAGGCATTTAATTGCTTAGGTCAGGTCTGCTTATTGTTTGAATAACTGCAATACCCAAGGGTTGTAAATAGCAATGGAAGAAACAGCGGATGAAAAAACACATATTAATGGCTGCGGTTTCATGAAAATAATGATTCTGATGACCATTGCAAAATAAAGATTTTTTTTTAAAATCCAGATGTTAAAGACAGAGCTGAGCTTGATAATATTAACCATTACTGTAACATATTTATACACAGAACTGAGGTTGTATATATCAGTATATACTAATTTATCTAACTGCAGTAGCAGTGTTACTCTGAATTGATGGTTCTAATGCATGCTTGTTTGTCTGTTTGCTTATTTGGTGATCTAGAAAATTTAGAGCAGATTACACAAATTGCCTTGAACTGTATTGAAAACTGCCTTTGTAACCACCAACTCTGTCTTAATCCAAAGAAAAACAAACTTATTTTAATTTTCCCCAAACAATCACCCACGAGAAAAACAACTTTAAGATGACATCCCTAAACAATACTCCGATTAAAGTTGTTACCCATACAAAACTGCTGTTGGTTGAAATAGATGACAACCTCAAAATATGACCACCACATACAGAGCAATATGAAAAAAACTCACAAAAACTAGGAATGCTGTACAGAGCCAACAGCTTTATCACTGCATCCATCAGTCAGTCTTGCCACTACATACCTACTCCTGTCTCTATTATATGGTTCTTCCATCTTGTCAAACCTCCAGGGCACTCTAAGATCTAAATTAGTGTTACAACAAGGTGGTTAGATTTTCAGTTCACACAAGTCATAGAACATGTCACTACACTGCACCAAAATCTCTATCCCAGCAGCTAAAATATGCCCAGCTTCTTTTAATACATAAAATTATGTTTAATCCCACTTCCTGCCCAGCTATAGGTACAAACCACCACCACTACCTCAAAAATAATCACCTTTGATCTTCTGGCAAAAGTCTACTTGACATCTATAAGATTTATAAAAACTGTGATCAAAGTTTGTGTTCACACTCCCCCGGATTCACAAATCCTCTGTGTAAGACTAAATAAGTCTTACTCGGAGGCTGCAGTTGAAAAGCATGACGTCAGCGTGCCATGAATATTCATGAGGGCACGCTGACTCAACCCCAACTCTAACACGGACCATGCAGGCAAGCAGGGGGCGTGTCCGACTGCCGAGCAGTGTAAAGGTCCATGCCCCTGCAAGTGTGTGAAATGCAAAATGTCAACACTAGAGCGAATCTGCTCAAATGTCCATGTACCCAACACCACACTCCCTGACACTGTAAACCCCCAGCACAGTTATAAAAAGTAAAACATTTTTTTTTTTCTAATTCCTGATATAGCTGCCCGTATTTGCGCGTGTGTGCGCGGGTTGGCCCATTGCTTAGCTGCAGTTAGCAATATCGACATGGAAGAGCATAATAAGGAATGTGTATGCAAATTATGCCAAATAGTGATAGCGCAGTGGTAGACCGTTCGCACAAAGAGGAGGCATTCACGGTTTGAGTCACACCACTCCCCTTCCTATTTTATGTTCAAAATGAGTATATGAAATAAGTCCTGACAGATATGATACAACTTTTACTAAAAAGCATTGAAATGGCCTATGTATCAGTGAACAAAATGTAAAGTTATAAAGGAACCTGACATATAATTGTCCACAGTTAAGCAGCACTTTACCCAGCACAATGTAGTTGCCCATAGCTAAATCGCGCTTTACCCAGTGCAATGTAGTTGCCCATAGCTAAATCGTGCTTTACCCAGAGCAATCTGTTTGCGTGGAGGTGCTCGCCGCACCAACCAGCACACCGTTGGGCAACGTGAAGCAACGTAGAGCAAAGTTGCTTAAACATAGCCACACCCCCTCACCTGTCTGGACAGTAGTAAAATAAAAAGCAACGACAAGGCGCGAACCCAGGACACTGTGCATCATAATCAAAGTACTGAACCACTAAGCCACAACAGCTTAGGGTAAGCATTTACTGTTAACATATATATATAAATATATATATATATATATATATATATATATATATATATATATATATATATATATATATATATATATATATATATATATAGATAGATATATATATATAGATATATATATATATATATATATATATATATATATATATATATATATATATATATATAAAGAATTTTCAAAAATGGCCAATCACAAAAAAGTGCGAGAAATGCATTTAAGCTCCATAGGCGGGAATACTCACCATAACTGATTGTAGCCCACAACTGCAGTTAGAATGTCAGGTGCTGGAGAGGGAAGTCGCTTTTGAGAGCAACGCTGGGGCATCGAGGAGTCAAAATATATGGTTTGGCTCCTAGTCCATCGTCATGAGTCTCGACTCCTGCAGGGCCAGTTCCAAGGAACAGAGTATAAGGCAGAGGCATGGAACCGGTTGGCTCATGAACTCACCAGTGCCACAGGCATCCCTAGGACTGGTGAGCAGGTCCGTCACCACCATGCAGACCTGAAGAGATGGAAGCAGGACCTTCTGAACCAATAGATGCAGGAGGCCCGTCATATGCAGGATGCCCCACTACTAAGTAGGTAGCCATGGAATGCAGTATGTAAGACATGCTAATATAGTCTAAATAATGGATAGGTATGTCTCAATATCCCATCATTTACTTCACAGCTGCAGGTGTTCGTGCTATGAATCAGCAAGCCTATGCAGATAGGCTGCTAAGGCTGCACCACAAGGCAGGTTAGTAATTATTCTGCATGTATTGTTATATAATATATGTGAGCGAGCATGAAAAAAGAGTTGTAGCCCAATAATACAGCTATAAAATGCCCTGAATAAATACTCTGCATGTACTGTTATATAACAAAAGTCAGAGAGCCAGAAATAGAGTCTACTAACTCAGTAGTAAAGGTAAAATAAGTCTGGAATACTATCTCTGCATGTACTGTCATTTAATATAAGTGATCGAGCCTGAAAAAGAGTGTTGTAACCTATCAATAAAGGTATAATATGTCCTGAATATGTCTTCCGTATGCACTGTAATATCAAATAAAGGAGAGAGCCTGTAGAAAACAGTGTTGAATGTAATTAATAAAGGTATAATACTTGGAGTGTGTCTGTGTCACTTACTTTGAAATGTTGTTGTACCCTTGCATTAAATAAATAGTACTGCTGTATTAAGTGCTGTCAACCAACAGTTGTGCAGTCCCATAAGAAGTGGATGAAGGAAGTGCCAGTAGCTGTGAAGCATATTTCATTTATTCCCTGAATAAATTATCTGCATGTACTGTTACATAACATAAGTCAGAGAGCCAGGAATAGAGTGTTGTAACCCATTAATAAAGGTAAAATAAGTCTGAAATACTATCACTGCATGTACTGTCAGTTAAAATAAGTGAGCAAGCCCGAAAAAGAGTGTTGTAACCTATCAATAAAGGTATAATATGTCCTGAATAAGTCTTCCGTATGCACTGTAATATCAAATAAAGGAGAGAGCCTGTAGAAAAGAGTGTGCAATGTAATTAATAAAGGTATAATACATGGAGTGTGTCTGTGTGACTTACTTTGAAATGTTGTTGTACCCTTGCAGTAAATAAATAGTACTGTCATATTAAGTGCTGTCAACCCACAGTTGTGCAGTCCCATATAAAGTGGATGAGGGAAGTGCCAGTAGCTGTGAAGCATATAACAGTCCTCAACAGTTGTTAAATGGCTGTCATGCATAGGTAAATCTGGCACATGAGTAGCTTGTCAAGGTGTTCCCCAGAAATGTGAGTGTGCTACATGAAATGTATTGTTCTGTAGAACATAAGTGAAAATGTCACGTGAAAAAATCCAGATATGTAGAGACATAAATATAAAAATAAAATACAAGTGTGTAGCAGCAACATCTGCATCTTGGACGGTTAGTATGTCAGATATAGGTCAGGTATATAATGAACTAGCCAAACCCATTACACAATCTAATGCATGTTGCTAGTGTAATTATACATGTAGGGGATATACACCTGCAGTCAAAAGGAATGTAGTGTAGAGTAAAAGTACTAATAAGATGTTAATGAAGGTTTCTATTTTACACCCTACTCCTTGTGCATAAACAATGCAATTCCACACCTCAATGGGTATGTCTAATCTAAAATAATTTGTTGGGACATATGTCCTATTGTTCTATAAAAATCTGCAATTACTTTGATGCATGTGCCCTGTTCAAACACCACGATCTTGGTGGCCTGTTGCCACAAATCATCCCTGCATGCTGTTGGAATGCCCACTGTTGTTCAAAAAATGCATGTGTTATGCTTGCTGTTCAACTGTTGTAACCCTGGTGTGTTGTGTTAATGGGAATATTACTACATGCTGTTACAACTAATTTGGAATGCTGTTGTCTATGTTGTAATTAAACACACCTAATCACAGAATGTATGGGGAAGGCAGGTCCCAGCGGACCCCCCTGTCCCTCCTCAGCTGGCGATTGCACCTGGCACCAGCAGGTCTGATGCCCAGCCCGGGCAACCCTCCTCTGCTGGCCCTGTGCCACCTTCGGGTAGAAGCGCTGCAGGGGATGGGGCTCCCCCCCCCGCAAGCGTGCGTGGAGCAGGGCCACCTGTCACCCTCTGAAGGGTCTGGGTTGTGGTGCATAGGGAGATCCAGTGTTTAGTCGCTGATCCCCTATGCCAGCTCAAGGTGAGAGTGGCACAACTCATGGGTGAGCCTGCCCCTCCTACGCAGCCCCCAGCACAGTGACCCTAGGGTGTGTAAAGGTTCACTGGTGACTGCCCATGGGTGGGGATCTCAGTCCCACTGTTAACATCTGTGGGCTCATGGGCTTGCGATTTCCAAACATCCGTCCCCGTCAATTTTGTTCACCCACCCCAAGTGTCATACTCCGCCCCAATATGCATCTTGTTTGTCATGTTTGTTGACCTCCCCAACCTACCTCCCCAAATAAACCTACTTCCTGTACCTCACTTTCCACTCTCACCTGAAAAAAAAAGGGGCAATCTGTACCCACAAAAAAATTACGCCCCATACATAGCTGCCCATTTTGCACAAATGTCCGCTGGACATGTAAACTGATAATTATAATTGGCAGTACAACATACTTTGTTGTCCTCACCCCTCTCCCAGGGGTGGAAGGTTTCAAATTGCACGCCAAATTTATTGCATATGCGCAGCTGTTGCTGTCAAAGAAATGGGCAGCTATGGAACTTCCCTACAGCCGTTCTGCACATCCTGAGCTTGTTTTCCTACTGTCTTTCCCTCTTTGTGCCCACTTTTTCACCACTTTCCTATCTCCCCATTTTCTTTTCTTTCAAAGAAATTAGCACGGGATTTAGTGGGAGTAAGCACTTTTAAGCAGTAGTAAGTGGGTTTAAGCGAGTGTGCGCATGTGTGCGCTTAGCTAAGCATCACTAAGCATCACGCAAACGTGTGCAAACCTGCTTACAACTGCTTAAAAGTGCCTTAGTCACTCTATGTCAGGGTCTTTGTTCTGCTCAGCAGCAAAATAAAACACCTCTGTCAGTCTCAAACCCCATACCATGAACACACTAGACTGCATGAAGTACCACTAAGCCACAGTAGATATACAATAATTTAGTGCTGCCAAAAATATATCATGCATTACAATGAGTGAATGCAAAGGAAAAATAGGAAGGCCATAACACAAAGCTTGTCCTGTGGATCTTTACCAGCAATTGTTGTGGAATTGCATTACATGAGTGTGATGTGAGAAGCAGCCATTCAAGCAGAAAATAATGTTACAGAGGCACTTTACAACCCCCACACAGTATCATAGCAGGACAAACACTGGCATATCTGAGTAGGGCAGAGGCCATACCTCCTAAATGTCACAACCTTCCAGGGATGTCCCTGATTGTGAAACATATTTTAGCTGTGTCCCTCCGAATCCCTCAGAAAAGTACTGACGTCAGTCAGAAAGGTGGGCTATTACACAATGAATACTGACAATAATAACAGTAGACACCGCTTGTACTTCATGAAAGGAGTACTAATCCATATGCACTGCATCACTGAAGTCTACACTTTCTGTCCCTATTATGTGTAAGGTGTACCTCACTTTCAACTACCTATCCCTGACTCCATGCAAATATGTATCTGAGTGTTCCATAGGCCTGTCAGAGGCACAAACACACAGGCATATTGGCTATACTGCTGTTACACACTCTGCAAATAGCTTTGGTAGGACCTCCACAAGCATACCCTTATGTAGGAGTATAACACAGAAATACCAATGGATGTAGACATGTACTGGTAGCAACTGACTGCAACAATGCCATTGTAACAGTGCTGAAAACACCTGTGAGTTGCACAGACAAAGAATGACAGTGTAACCTCTGGCTACCATCTGTGTAGGTTCACAGTCGGGAACTATGCAGACAGACGACCTGCCCTGATAAACTCACAGGTACACACCAATCCTGCAAGTCCAGTAAGATAATATTCACACAATAATGCATAATGCTCTCTGTATGTAAGCACCCCCCCCCCAATTAAAAGATACTTGTGCGTTTATGGTCTACCAAATGTGTATGTAGGCATACTCAATACAGGAATTGTCCAGTTGACCTGCGAACCCTGTGCAAATGTCAACACTAAAAAACACAAACCCTGCAGAAGTCAGTACATTAATATACCCAGTATAACAGTTCATAAACAGTTCATGTGCCAAGAGAATATGTCTCAATAACTACATTTGTATGGCAGTTAATTATATGAGTAGAAAATAAACTACATAGTCACATAAATGTTGTGTAAGCATTTGTAGTGGTGAGGAAAACTCTACACTGATAGCTCAGTACTGGATGTGGCAACAGTCAAGTCTGAGTACAACATGTACATCACTGTCTACACCTCTATCTTCATTTATAAGACGTATACCAACCTTCTGACTTACACAACAGTGTCCACAGCAAACAAGCATGGGCCCCACTCTGAAAATCTGAAAGGGCTACGCCTACATCCCTAAGCAATTTATAGCATTGGGTTTCTATGACAGTGAGTACTGCAATTACCACTCAGCAGGCTGTATGCATTTACCAAATGCTGGGCAACAATTGGTGCAGAGGGCATCACATGCACATGTGCAGATACCTATGAAAGCAGATAGTACTTGCTATCCCCACATGCAATCATTACATTGCACGTTCCAGATAGTGAACAACTCCAAGCAGGAAAAAAAATAAATAAATAAATAAATTCAAAACTAACAACAGTACTTTTCTGTACTTAATAAAAAAAGACATCAAAGCATACACAGACGGACCTGAATGGGACATACAGGTATGTAACAATTTGTAGTTACCGGCAAGTAATAGATGTTTATGGTTAGTACTGTAGATCCTTTGAAACATGCATATGTGGCAGCAGTAGGTACGTATGCACTGATGCCATGCATAAGTATTGCCATGGAGACATTGTTGTGTAGCTGTGTGCAGTGGGACATAAGTGTGACAATTGTAGCTTAGCAGTACATGTCAAACATCTGAACATGTTATCTATGGACTGTACAGTACTGCGTTTAATGGCAGTTTGGGGGAGTACTGCAAACACCCATATAAACTTTGATGTTACAGAGTAAGACATGCATGATAGTCACATAATGTGTAGCTTAGCATTGGCAACTGCTGTAGCAGGCTAGCATAGTAATGTATCATTTGCAAATATGTATACCCTTGTACTATTACTGTATGCACACATGTGACAACTGTCCATGTTGTAGCAAGGCCCAACAGGTCATCTGTGAGGTGTATGGACTTACAACAGTGTGGACCTTGTGTCTGTATGGCACACACAAATGTCGAGATACATGTGTGTTTGATTTATAAGCATCTGAACATGTGCATAGAGCAAGGGACATACTGCAACTGTTTGTGAAGGGTGGACATTGATATGTTGGTGCAGGTTGTTATGTGCATATATATATGTAGGTTGTAGTGTGTGTCAAACAAGACAGCATACAGTGCTGTCATATGACATGTGTTGTTCAAACACTGTGGGCATGACTTGTTAGGTATATAGTCTTCCAGACAGGGGGTCCTGCTCAACATATATGGGCTGAGAACACCTTCCGTGCATTCTGCACAAGACTGTGCAATATCATTACATAACTCTATCCCCCTCAACCTGTGCATAATTGATATTCCCACCATGAAAGGTGGATTGTATATGTGCCAATATGCATATCTATGTGTACACCAGTGGATGTTCAAATGTACGCTCCAGCTGAATGTTGTACATGTATTGCCATCCCTGTTGTTAAAAGCCCTGTACCCTTGAACTAACACACAGGTGTTAGTGTATTCAACACTGAATGTGTTATAAGAGACTACGGGACACAGGGGGACAGTAGTGTCCCTAATGATGATCACTGTGCCACATTAGTCATGTAAACCTAGTACAGTCCACATGTCATCAGTAAATGTGTGTCATCCATGGAAACAGAGGTCAGTGTTCCACTCCACTCATCAGTCATAACACCCACCATAGAGTACAATGTCCCTGTTGGTATGTACCTCAGAAGACATCCACAGCAACAGTAGATGCCAGACACATACCTCACAAAGAGTATTACCGGACTCCAACAGATGCCCTATGCTGACTGTCATAAAAAACCAGAGCTACACTGCATCGCATACCACCTATCCAGAGGCTACCCCTGCCTAACATATAAAGCTATGGCAAACACACAGGTTTTGGACGTGTTCCATGTAAACAGATGGAACACCAGACAAGATACAAACTCTACTGATCTACACCTTGTAATGTAAAAAGCAGAACATGCTCGACTGGCACATTATCATCACAGACACATACCATACTGTGGAACCAACTACCTATCAACAGCATATGAAGGTCCTCATTAGCAGTTGCCATGAATAACCATGATGATTGCATGTGAGATAGGAAACACAACCTGGTAATCACCCCTGTGGCTCTGCATGACAGGGGCACATGAACCTACATTACATGGGTGTTGTAGTGCAGGGTACCATATGTCCAAGCTTCCATAGGCCCTATGGATAACAGCCTATCAGATACCTAGGACACGATACACACACGCATGTACCTGTTGCATCACATGCTATGTGAGGTTGACTGTGTGTGATGGAGAATGTGTATGTGAATGTGTCAATGATGTGTATATGTGTGATAGTGTAGTGGGAATCTGTGTATACCATGGTATGTAGTGTTGTAGCTCTAATCCCATCCAAAGGTCCGTGTGCTATTGCCAGGCAGGAAAAGCAGTATGGCATATGTTGTGACATAGTCCCATGGTGTCGACTGGAGTGTGTCATTGTAGGCTATAGCAGTACAGGTATGCTTATTGATTGTTAACACTAGTGAATACAAGTCACGTATGGACTGTAGTACTACCTGAAGCTGTATGCCTCAACTGCACAGTATGGTTTATATCCACATGGCTTGGTAACACACTTTTGTTTGTTACCTGTAGTCCTCACACATTACATACCTAAGGCATGAGATTATCTAGGTGCTGACACACAATAATGTATGGTACACAGGTAAATGTAATCTGGGTTGCCATACCTTTATGTCTTGTAGGTATGTCTAATGTGTGTGTGGGTATGCCTGTAACATGGCCTCAGTGGTATGTGTGTCACAGGATATAGGTGCATATCTAGCAACATGTATAGTGTAGTACAGTGGTATGCCACCTATAGTGTTGAATGTGCACATATGTTACTGAGGTGTTTGCTATCAACAAGTAGTGTGGTGTACTGGTAGTACTGTAACCGTACTGTACATTGATTTCAATGGATGACAAATGTCTGTATGCATTAGCTTCATATACACCTTCTGTGGCTAGGTGTTTCATTGTGTCACATACAGTGTGCCATGTACTGTTGTATAGTCTTATATACTGGTTTCACTTTGTGGCTGTGTAGAACATGGTTTGGTATATAGTATGTGCTAGGCACTGTCAGGCAGTTGTGGGCTTAGCAGTCATATGTGGTATTAAAAGTGTGTATCTACTGACAGCCAACACATTGCTATATATGGCATCTCACTGATGTCTGTACATTAGAATGTTGAGTGTGCCACATGACTTGCTCACAATTACTGTTTAATTGTCTTCCAGGGTTACGTCACACAACAGAAAGCCAGCCTATTCCCCTGAGGAGTAGGATTTATCTCAGATGCACTCATCCAACATTATAACCTTCTGTTCTCAAGATCCTGCCAGGACCAGCACGGTCGCACTGCACTGTGGCAGGATGTTGTCCGTCGGGTGAATGATGTAGGCATGCATAACTGGACTTATGAGCAGGTACGCCATCACTGCAGTGATTTAATCAGACATGTCCGGCAGCATGCTTCCGATGTCCACAGACAACAGCTTGCCACAGGTAGTGGTGCTGCTACACATCCCCCCCTCACCAGAGTGGAAGAGCTGCTCCTCAGTGTGGTGGTTCCTGGCCAACCAGTACAACACACCTGTGTCATCACGGAGGCCGGAGTCACCCAGCACAGCGATAATGAGCATGCACGTAACATGGCATATCCGTAGACCACTGTTATCCCCAGTGTTATAATATGCATTAATCAGATGTGTACTGTGTATCAGAATACGTGGAGCCTAGTGTCATGCAATACTGATAATTTGGGACATTATCTGTATGCATGTGACTGTCACCATATGTTCTACTATGTAATGGCAGACTCACAGCAGCAATGCCATAGTTGTTGACACTGACATACTGTCTCATATCCTTGCAGGTCCCACTGGTGTGATAGCAAGAGAGCAGACCCATGCTGGTGAGTGGGCTACAGTCAATATAGCATATAATATGTGCATGTCATAGGAGAGTTGTAGGCCATATACACATGTTAAACACCTACACATTGTGCATGCTCTGCATGTTCTCTGTGTGACTATGCACTTTCCAGTGACATGAGTAGCTGACTCATACACATGCAACACAGAGAGCATCACAAACAAGTGGGGTACACTGTAGTGGACATTGTATAGGCAGAGTCAATACACAGGCACACAACATACATCACCTTGTCATATGCAGTATGTGTTAATATGACACACATGGCGTATGTAGACACCTGCTGTAAGGTCATACTCCAGTATCCCATATGTCATCAACACAGCACACATACTATACCTGGGGGTAGAGGCCTATCATGGGGCGGTGTGACAAGCGTCAACACACAACACAGTCATGTTAGGCAATGCTCCCCATTGAACACCTGACATGCCCATGTAACAACTGTCTGTGAACTGTTAAATGTAGCCTAAGTGGTACAGGTCAGGTACAGCAAGATAGTTGCCAGTGTGACATGCATCAGTGGCCTTGAGTGACCACATGATGCACTACATCCAGTTACAGTACCTGCAATACTACACATAGCATTCATTGTTATACACCTGACAGTTGTGTGCATACGGCCATGTTTTGTATACCTATGAGTGATGGTGCACAGGACATTGGAAAGTGTTTCAGACTTGCAGTGCAATGTTGTGCCCATGTACACATTGTGTACCAGGGTGAAGCTAATCATTGAACAACACACATGCATCAATGACATGTATACTGTTATCAACAAGGATTCTCTACACTCGCACTGCATGCTGTTGAGCAACACACATCCTGCATGCTGACACATGTGATAGGACTCTTTGGCTTGTGATAGTGTACTCCACCATCAACCACTAATGACTATGTTCCATATTGCTGTTGGTGTGTCTGTGTCAACTTGAATGTGTAGTGTATTAGTGTGCATGTGTGCATGTGTTCATGTGTTCATGTGTGCATGTGTTCATGTGTTCATGTGTGCATGTGTGCATGTGTGCATGTGTGCAAACATCCTGTACAGATGGTAAGGTGTGCTTCCTGTCTCCCTCTCACAGGTGCTGAGGTATTGTTGGATGGGTGCAGCAGGGAACCTGTGGTCACTGCCACAAATAGTGACCATGATGATACATGTGTAGTGGCACAGGCATGTTTGACAGGGTCTGTCGGTGGTTCACCAATCAACAGTACACAGCTTTCCACCCCATCTATGCACAGATACGTACTGCCATTGCATCCCTCAACACCAATGGCCTTAGGTGAGGAACAGCATACGGTAGGCATTGACCAGGAAAGTGTGGTATCTATGGCACATGCAACCCCACACAGCAGCCATGCCCAGACACCCGGAATGGTACCACAATAGGCATATGTCCAGGGGTTCTCGTTGGAGCATCGCTGGTCGTAATGCCCCAGGCAGGCATGCCTGCACAGGTCTCACAACCTCAGGTATGTTGCGGGCTGTGATGCAAGCACAGGCACTTATGGAACGGTACACCAGGCAGGGACTAAGGGCGCAGAGGGCTCATAACTCTGCGATCAATGACAGTATCTGTGACCTTGCCGGTGCCATCCGCAATTACACCTATGTCATTGATAGACGTTGGGGGGGAGACACTAGATGTCCTCCGCAATGTTATGTCCATGTGCCAGGACAGTGCAGGACAGCTGGGCTGTCGACATGGATGTATGCCAGCAACATCATCAGCTGACAGTCATCGTGGACGACACCCAAGTGCCAGCTGATCCCGTAGTGCCAGTACCAGCCCCAGCAATGTTGTGGCTGGGCTGTCGGTAGACCGTCCGAGATGACCACATGCACGTAGCTCTGGCCAGTCCCAGCAGGGACATGGGTCCAGTCAACATCCCTCTGCCTCTGATGATAGTACACAGTCTGGCTTAGTACCCGATGCTGTCCGTATCACCCCTGCCAGCCACAGGTACTGTGTCCATGGCCGGAGACAGTGATCTGTACAGCCTGGCAGGAACAGTCTGTGGCTGTCCCACAAACTCCCGTATTTGGCAGCCACAAGGAGGTACTGTGCGCATGCAGACACACACACATACTACCAACACGTAGGGCTAATACATACATACACACACACACATCACATCAACACTGACCCATACTGTACTGTTGTCCCTCACACACACACACACACACACACACACACACACACACACACACACACACACACACACACACACACACACACACACACACACACACACACATGTTGATTGGATGGTTCATTGTCGGACTCTGGAAAAACAATCACACACCCTGTGCATATGATGAAACTGTGCCACCTCCTGTCATCTGTGACATTGATGCAGGAACAGGATAACATGGTGCTGATGCACAGGGTGACCTACTAGCAGTGTAGCAATGTTAGCATGTTGTGAACATTAAAGTGTAATGATATCCTTGTAGGTGTATCTGAGCAGGCATGATGCATCACAGCACTTATTATCAATTTAGTGTTGTTTGCACCAGTATTAATTCAAAACATGGATTGTCCACACATCTGCCAGTTGGCTGATGTGTGTGGTACTGGCAGCATGTGTCTGTGAGTGGATGCTACGTGTTTGATGTGTGCAGTACAGATTTCAAGGTGTTCATTCATGAACATGGTGGAGGTGCACTGTTTGCATGTATGTGCATGGTGGGCACATGGGAAGGGTGACATGCCCTGTATTACACAGTGTTAATACTTCATATTTCCTATTAGTGTCCAATATGCATGTCACTACGCATGTCACAACTTGGGTACACATGTGTGTATGACATGGTATGACACTATGTTGTGGGTGATACTGTTGATATCGCTCATTGGTTAGCATTCTGGTAGTGTACATAACCTCAACAGCCTGAGTCTAACCAATCGTTAGATGATGTCTTGACAACTGACACACAGCTGTAGGGTACACAGTAGCATTTGAATCTTTCCAGTATTGTACTATACCAGTTACCAGTGGTAATGACCACCACACATTCCCGTGACCACTCCTGTTTGGCATGTGTCCATCCTAGGTACAAGCAGACACATTAGGGATATGTACGCCCACATCTGGTGATGCATACAGTGGCCTAGAAAGCGTTCCCGGATTAGACACTTATCCTCCACAAGGGTATCATACAGACAGATACCTGTTGACAAACCCATGTTGTGAAGCTATGAGACAACAATAGCATAGTCATCCACATTTACTACGCATAGTATCCTGATAGTACCACATTGGTAGTAGCACACGACATGTAGCAGGGGTACAGATTTGTACAAACAGCCACATGTGATTTCATCTGTCCTTTGATATCCACATTCCCAAAGCTATGCTGATGTCCCTCAGTGTATCACATAAGCAATAAGGGGTCTGTATGCATATCCATGGAGTTGTTGTATACCTACAATGATTGGCCATTATTGACAGACTGTGTTGTGTTCGAACATATGTGTCATATGCCACAGGCATACAACCACACTCACACTATTCTATAACAACTGTCATGTGTGTGGGTTACACAGATGACCTAGGGCACAGCTCACTACAGTAGCTGGACTTGTCACATACATACTTATGTGAGCTACGGTCCAAGAAGCAGCAGCAACAACTGTCAATGGTAACAGATGTAGTCGTGTTGACAGCAGGCTTCACACCTATGAAGTGAATGAGGTCACATGTACATATATATCTTGGCCACACAGTTACCAATGTAGGTCACATGTACATATGTGTATTTGCCACACAGATACCTGCAGTGTGCAATGCACATACTGTTGTTTTACTGAAATGTCATACAGTAGTAAAAGCAAAACCCACAACACATTGCACAACAGTGTCTCACACACACACACACACACACACACACACACACACACACACACACACACACACACACACACACACACACACAATCAGCAATTGCATACCAGACAGATATGCATTGCCTTATGCTTTACTGGGAGTTTTCATTTCCACTGCTGTATTTGTGGGATACTGACATCATCAAACCGGCAAAAGGGGAATTCACACCTTTAAATGTGTTTTCACAGTCTCCAAAAAGGCCACTGTTTTCATAGGATTAGACACACACACTCTCAGATTTGCAGGATTCAAATCCCTACCTAACTATGTTATGACACTAGTGAAACACGCATTAACACGACGTGCTATATGCTTTACTTGGCATGCTTATTTTCAAAGCTGTATTTGTGGGATACTGACATCATCACACTTGGCAAAGAGGAATTCACCTCTACTAATGTGTTTTCACAGTCTCCAAAAAGGCCACTCCTCTCAAAGGGAATCACACACAAACTCAGCAATTGCAGGATTCAAACCCCTACCTAACTAGGTTATGACACTAGTAAGATACACGTCAACACAACGCCCTATATGTTTTATTGGGAATAGTTATTTCCAAAGCTGTATTTTATGGGATACTGACATCATCACACTTGGCAAAGAGGAATTCACCTCTTCTAATGTGTTTTCACAGTCTCCAAAAAGGCCACTCCTCTCATAGGGAATCACACACACATATATACAGACATGTACACTCAGCAATTGCAGGATTCAAACCCCTACCTAACTATGTTATGACACTAGTAAAATATGCATTAACACAATGTGCTAAATGCTTTACTGAGAGTATTTATTTCCAAAGCTGTATTTGTGGGATACTGACATCATCACACTTGGCAAAGAGGAATTACCCTCTTCTAATGTGTTTTCACAGTCTCCAAAAAGGCCACTCCTATCAAAGGGAATCACACACACATACATACAGACACATACACTCATCAATTGCAGGATTCAAACCCATACCTAACTATGTTATGACACTAGTGAAATACGCATTAACATGACACGCTACATTCTTTATTGGGAGAATTTTTTTTCCAAAGCTGTATTTGTGGGATACTGACATCATCACACTTGGCAAAGAGAAATTCACCTCTTCTAATGTGTTTTCACAGTCTCCAAAAAGGCCACTCCTTTCAAAGGGAATCACACACACACAACAATTGCAGGATTCAAATCCCTACCTTACTATATTATGACACTAGTGAAATACGCATTAACATGACACGCTATATGCTTCACTGGGAGCATTCATTTCCAAAGCTGTATTTGTGGGATACTGACATCATCATACTTGGCAAAGAGGAATTCACTTCTTCTAATGTGCTTTCACAGTCTCCAAAAAGGCCACTCATCTCCAAGGGAATCATACACACACATACATATACGCTCAGCAATTGCAGGATTTAAATCCCTACCTAACTATGTTATGACACTAGTGAGATACACATTAACACGACACGCTATATGCTTCACTGGGTGTTATAATCTCCACTGCTGTATTTGTGGGATACAGACATCATCAGTCTTGGCAAAGAGGTGTTCACCTCTTTTAATGTGTTGTGAAAGTCTACAAAAAGGCCACTCCTCCCAACGGGAATCACACACACACACACACAGCATTTGCAGGATTCAAACCCCTACCTAAGTTATGATACTAAAGAGCTACGCATTAACACAACACACAATATGCTTTACGGTGAGGTTTCTCTTCTCCTGCTATATTTGTAGAATGCTGACATCATCAGACTGGACATGGTAATGTGTGTGCACTTAGTTTTATGCAATCTCAGGAATGAACCTTGTGAGTCAGCAGGTGTGAACAGCTTGTACAGGAATCCACAATTCATAACTTGTGTGATGTATCTGTGGACAAATTGCCATTCCTTCATATGACAATACATATTTATGCACAGATTGTTGGTTTTGTGGATGCAACATGTGTCTGTGATGTTGATAAAGGGCTATTCAAAGTCTATGTAGGACGTTTGTTGCTCCTTTCAGTGATGTATGTCCTGGGTAGCTGCCTTGAAAACAATCTAGCAGGTTTGGGGAACATGATCTGCTCATTAACATACCACAGACATTTGGGTTGTGTGTTTGTGGGATTACAATAGCTCTGATCCTAACTGCAATCATGATGGACTCCATGGCCTAGCAGTTCTGACTTCATAGGCTTATAGGACTATAGTTCCCATGGTCTGTTGTGCACCAACACTTGTGGGGTGTGCCACATGTTGTTGTAACACATTCAACAGTGTAAGATCCTGTAGAGAGTGTGAGGCTCAACAGACTGTTCAGGTGCAGGGTCTGTTTGTTCTGTTGTTCACTTATGATACATATGGGGAAACAATGTTATCCACGTGATGGGATTCATTTGGCTTTGGGAGGAGCGGTTTACACATTCTACTTGTGATATCTCCTGGTATGATGATAGGGCCTTTTGTCACTGGGAGGTGGGTATGTATGTATGGGCCTGTCTGACAGGATGTCGACATAGTCAGTCAGGTATAGTTGACCCTGACTCATGACACATATGACTGTACATTGCTATTTCTGACATAGCTGAAGGAAGTGTAATGGTTCTGTCTGTACTCCTTCGCAGATAATCTTTCCAAAGCAACGACAAACCTGAACACTAAATCCCTGTTATACTCTTTTACACACTTAACACACTACTGATCCTTTGTGATCAGTCAACAGTGTATGTCATCATTATATCCTGGCATGTCCAAAGGTCGTTTCGTGTGTACTCTCCAATCCAGCTGGTGCATATTGGAATTTTAACGCATTGTTATAACTGCCTTATGTACACAGAGAACCCTGTCCTCCTACCAACAAACTCAGATATATGTGAGAGGTGCAACTGTAGAGACAGACAGGAGGCTGAGCTGTCCCAAGCCATGACTGGCACAGTCTATCAGGTGGTGAAGGTAACCACACACACCACAAATCCAGTCTCACATGGATCTATGACGACAGCAAACCAAATACATTACCACACAAACACATACTCAGAGCCTCTAAATATATTCTGCCTAAGCAGCAGAGACATCCAAAGCAGACACCCAAACAACTGCTAACCCACAACTATACACACATATCACATAGTTCACAAAGTCAGTGTGCCACACAGTCACTGCCCTTAGGCCTACACAACACACCTAATACACTTGTAATAGGTGACTGTAATCGTTGGTCACACTGACATCCCACTCACCAGGCTGAACAAGGAGAAGGTCACTTTGTGCTGTCTGTCGGGTGCCAGGATCTGCCACATGACACATGCACTCTTGCCAGTCCACTGCAAGTACAAATATGGCTCCATCATTGACAATGCTGGTGTGTAAACCCTCAGACGTTCCTCCCTGGACTACATGACAAGAGACATAGAGGAGCTCTCTGATCATGTAGCTCAGGCCAGTATGACCCTAACCTTGTGTAGCATCTTACCCTCACCAAGAATTATGTCACAGTATACAGACTAACTGATCACTTTTAACAGTTGGCTAACATATTAGTGTCATTCAAAGGGGATCCAGTGTCTGTCAGCCTGGGATTACATGCTTGACATGCCACATAGATTCGCTATGGATGCCCTGCACCTGTCACCCCTAGGCTTTCGCAGACTGGCTAAGGGTCTTGCCACACCCATAGTGGCTGCTGGAAGCGAGGCTCAGAAGACAAAACCACCTCCATAGACGTTACAGGGTAAAGGAAACAGAGAGTAATGCTGCTCAACCACAGATGTCTAACCCTCAGAATGCATGCACTCAGGACTCACATCAGTATGGGGAATGTCGATATATGTGCAGTAACAGACACCTGGTTCAGGCACCCAAAAGCACACCAGCACTACCAGGTTTTAATTCATACCATGCTTTTCGGACACAAGACTCGGACCAGCCAGCAACAATAGGGGGGGTATCCAGATACATCATACATACACACACCTCCTGGTTGGTAGCATTGCAAAAAGCATCAGTGAACGTACATGTGCAACTGACAG
Organism: Protopterus annectens; assembly: GCF_019279795.1. Lineage (NCBI taxonomy): Eukaryota > Metazoa > Chordata > Ceratodontiformes > Protopteridae > Protopterus > Protopterus annectens. Next base: position 24,808,748 of record NC_056747.1, read on the forward strand.
AGGGACAAACTGCATTTCAGTTTGTAGACTGCTACAGACCACACTCCTAAAATCGGGAACAATATTTGGTATTCCTGAGAACACTGGGGAATGTGAAGGTCTCTCTAAACACCATTATATTGTGTGACTTCATATACACAAACATTGACTGCAAATACTACTCAAGCACCGACACCCTTGCACAACAGTTGCTAGGATTTATAGACTCAAATGCTATGGCAGAACTGGCCACCACAACCACAGGTGGGTAAAACATGTGGGACCTGATCATCACCAACATGGAGACTCTATGTTCCACACCAGAGGTATACCCATCATTGTTAAGGTCAGAACATACATTCATCTCACTGGACATATATATCCCATACACACACACATCCTAGGTGATCTCAGTGAAGTACTTCTCATAAGCAAACGTCACACTTATACAAATCGAGGTGGTATCCATCAAAGACCCTGGGACAGTGTTAATTATGGCTCAGACCACTTAATCCTTTACAAACCCATTCTATGGACAACTACTGGAATGCATGGATCATGCTATCCCAGATAACTACATGACTCACTCCTCCAAAGGCAGGGGACCTGTCTGGTGGGCCATGGACATTAATGAGCTATACAAGGATAGGAGGAGGCTACTACATGATAGAGCACAATCCCAATCAGGAAGGCCTCTCTGATCAGTACTATGGAATAGCTACAATCACTTGTTGATTCATCTAAGGGCCACTTCTAACGGACACTTGCAACAGACACTATGGACAATCACAAGGCCTTCCCTAGTTATGTCAGGGACCTGGGTGGGAACTCACAGATATGCTGTGAGTTACTGCATAATGACAAAACATACAGTGAACCCACTGACATTGCAAACATCCTGGCAAACAGGTTCAGTGGAAATGTTTCCCCCACATCCCCCCTGCGGTGCACATGTCCATCCCAACAGGGTGTAGCCTCCCTGACATCACAGATGAACAGGTGAGTGCTGCCCTCTTCATAGCAGACAACACAGCATCAATGGGACCAGACGGTGTCCCGGACTGTGGCTTACAGGAGATTCGTGACGAACGTCACACTCACATTATGTCACTGTTCAATATCAGTTACTACAGGATATGTACCCAAGGAATGGCGTACAGCAACAGTGTTGCCGCTCCACAGTGGTGGTGCCACAATGGACCCTGGACAATATCGCACTATATGCCTAACTATCCTGGTCTGCTAAGCTATTGAGCGTATCATCATGGAACACATACACATAGACATTGTGAACCTACAGACACTGGATCCTACACCATTTGGCTTTGTTGTCGGCAGATCTTGCCTCTTGCACCTGTCTGATGTCCTTAAACAGTTAACAGGTCCATAGACGTACAGAGGGTTGTCCACACAGCCTACCTGGAGCTCGCACAACAGTTCACCACAATACTCCACTAGGCCATTATACATGAGCTCACTGGATTCAATATCTACACATATGTCACAAGATGGATCACTAATTGGATCATGGATAGCACACACACATGGTCAGTATTGCAGGTGCATTGTCTGACCATACACCCGGTACATGTGGCATCCTACGGGGTCAGTCCTGGGACCTCTCTTGTTCCATATATATTTATCAGATGTACTGGCTAACACAGGAGGAATATGGCTGACCATGTTCGCAGATGGCTGCAAACTGTGTGCCATAATCAACTCCCCAGCTGGCACAAGCATCATCAAAACGGGTCTCACAGAGATGGATAACTGGTGCCAGAGACATGGCCTACAGCTACCTTCCATTAGATGCATAGTCATCACCTTTGGTAATAACAACGTGCCCACACATTACCACATAGGTGATGATACATCACGTACGGTGTGTGTGATTTGTGATTTGGGGACATGAATAGTTAGTACTCTCGCTTTTGACATTCATGTTGCCAATGTTGTTGGACACACCTTCTATATAGCCCACCTTATCCCATAGGGTTTTACATCTAGATCAGGTGGGGTCATTGTGCCCCTATACTCATCAGGCCCATGCTTTGATACATTACCCCATTTCGGATGTACCTTACCCAACACCTGCAGCAACTGTAATGTCCACAAATGTAGCTAACCAAGTGGATCTAGTGACTCACACAGATGTTATGCACAGTTTGGCTATGGTGACCCCAGCTCTCCTCAGTTGCTTACTGCCTACTTGGATGCGATCTGTGCCTGTTGGTTGAATCCATGCCCATCACAGCATTTATGGGCAGGCTCAACCTCAGGATATCAAAGTCCCTTACAGCTACATGCTCCAGGGACAGGAACATCAGCACTGATGTTAATAGGACATGCTGGAGGGGCAGATTCCCATCCCAGAGGCTACACTCACTCGGGAATGAGATCACAGTCCCACATACGCAGAGAGCCACACTGACCACCAACAGGTGACATCTTGTCAGGCGGATGGGTGATCGTATGTTTAGCCCTGGGATATGTTCTGGGTCCCTGCTAGACAGAGGCAGAATTAAATTGAACATATATGCGATATCTTGTGTGACCTACTATTCACAGGCACAGTCTACTAATCTAGCAGGGTTGCAAAAGCCAAACACACTGTGGCTAGGCTTATACATGTCCTAGGGCAGATAGCCGAGTGTCAACCTCTGAACCTATGATAATGATCGGGATGCACATTGTTCATTGATGGTACTGATGGCAGGTTTTGTTTCTTCTTTGCTTTCCCACTTTCTATGAACAACCTAAGTATCTGCATAACATATTTGATTATGACAGGGTTCCACTATATTATATATGTGTTTGTTGTCATATACCTGTGTGCACAAGGCGGATTGGTGAATAGTGCAAGGTTCCTGGGTTGACACATGCAACTGATGGATATGTGAGGGCCACTGCTGTACTCAGACATGACCTAAGTGTGTGAGCATGCCCAGTGTGACCTTGCAGTATGTTGCTGTCTGAGGTTCACTACATTTGTTAATGTGTGTGAACATTACCAATATTAACATTTATACTATATGTGTGTTGAATATCAGGTTCTATTCTTACTGCAGGCCTCACCTTTGTGTCTTAACCTGACAGGGATTATGCTATGCCTGCAAGGTTTCCATGAGATACTTTGCATAAACTTATCAACATTTCTTCATACAAGCTGACCACTGACATACTGTCATGGTTTAGTGGTTCTGTACTATGACTATAGTGCACAATATCCTGGCTTTGAGGACTGTCAATGCTTCATGTTTTCATACTGGGCAGACCAGACTGCTTCAGGAACAGTGAAGCAAATATGACCATTTGTACCTGCTTTTGCTGAACTATGCCCATATTTGACCAAACTTGCACAACATTGCTCAATGTTAACCAACATTGCTGAACAGTGCCCAATATTGCTCAACTTTGCCTGAAGTTGTGCTACTTAGTGTGTGCAATTTTGTTTACATATACTAAATAGTGGTGAGAGCTGTTTAGCACTGCTTTATATTGCTTAACACATGGCAATCATGCCTCAGGTGGTGCTGCAGGGCTGCCTATGTCGGATGCACATTTTACACTCCCTATACATGTTTGTTAACAGGTAGTGTCAAGTTAGGCATCCCTTTTACTATATGTGCGAGTCGGAGAGAGGTATCATTTCCAGGGTTCCTACTGAGCCAGTGTATATGCTATGTGTTGCCTCTTTGCCAAGGCCAAAGCATACTGGACATGCCTCCTTCTGCCTACTGGGGCAGGCTCAGATTGTTTCTCCTCTGAGTCACGCTCTGCCTGTGATGGCCTTGGCAATGGTGGGGGGCTGTTGTGCCCAGCCATATGCTGATACTGCTGCAGCTGTTTTCACAGGATCATATTGTGTAGCATAGCACATGCCATGACTATTTAGGTACATGTAGTTGGTGAGTACTGCAAGGCTCCACCAGATGTGTCTAGGCACCGGAACCGTGACTTGAGCAGCCCAAACACATGCTCGATTACAGTTTGTGTTTGTGCGTGTGCCTCATTATGGCATTCCTGTTCAGGTGTGTGTGCATTTCTGATGGGTGTCATCAGCCACGGCTCAAGTGCATATCCAGCATCCCCCACTATGTGACCATGAGGGATGTTCCCATTGGCAAATGTCTGGTACAGCTGTGTCAGATGCCAGATATGGGAGTCATGATAGCTTCCAGGGCAGCCAGCACACACATTCATTATTATGCCCTGGGCATCACACATGACTTGGCAGTTGATGGAGGGGTAACCCTTGTGGTTATAGTAGACCCTACCCCGCTCACCAGCTGGTGCTTTGATGTGAATGTGCGTGCAGTCTATTGCACCCACTACCTCAGGATATTCGGCTATTTGCTGGAAGAGATGCATATTGCTGGCCAATACCTCACAGGAATTGGGGAAATATACATGATCACTGACATGTGCTGACATGGCATTCAGGAACTGGTGCAGTACCCTGGAGGCTGATGCCTGTGAAATCCCCATCATATCACCAGTTGGTCTCTGGAAGGTACCTGTTGCTAGTATTCTTAGGCCAACACATACCTTGGTTTCCACTGGGATGGGTTCCCCTCTGTTGGTTCTGTGTGTGAGGCGTGGCCTGCACAGCTCAACAATTTGCTGCATGAGGTCTCTGTCCACTCTATAGCGCTCCACTATCTCCAGCTCATGTAGCCCCTGGTAGGTTACCCTGGGCCTGTACACTCTTCTCTGTCTCCTCACTGTGGGTTGCTCATCAGCATTCACATTGTCACCACCCTCAGCATGTTGCATGTGTCGCCTTATAACAGCAATGGCAGCCCCTAACATTTCTTTGTCTCAGTAAAGCTTTTTCAGTTTTCACTTCTATTAGCTTACTGCAGTGTTGCAGTGTCTCTGAGAAAAACATACTGGAAAGTTGTTTGCTGAGTTTTAAGTGCTGGGGTGGGCTGGGCTAGTGTACTGCCTGTGTAATTGCCTGATTCTGATTGTTTTCACCTACTAGCTCTGCTAGTACCCCCTGGTTAACTTCCTACTATTTTTTGTGCTTCCTTTTCCCTTTCTGTTTCCTCAGGGGGGCAGTGCCGCGCACACAAGCACAAACACGTGCACACCAGCTCACATGCGCACACACATGCTTACACGGGCTCCAACTTGCTTATTCTTGCTAACACACGTGCACACAGGCGCAAACATGCTTAAACAGGTTTCAACATCCTTACACTTGCTTACTCAGGCTTAAACGCGCGCACACAGCCGGACACGTGCGCACAGAGGCTTACTCGGTTTTACAGGTGTGCACACACGTGCATACACGTTGCAGGCATTTCTACAAGAAACTTAGGTGTTGTTCATGGCATACACCTTCAGTTTTTTGACTTTAGCTAGGGTACCTATTGACACACCTCTTCTAGTGATTAGCATCTGACAGAAGACACATGCCACTCTACTCCAATGAGCTTCCCTTCTCTCAGACATACCCCCTTATGATGTCACCTATCTTCTACTCTGTTACATCCCTTATCCTACTCCTACACTACACTGACTGTGCTCTTTTGCTATGTAAACTTGTGATTCACTATCCTTACCCTCATTTGCATAGGATTGCCTACTGTTTGGTTACAACTCTTAGACTGAGCTTCCCCCCTTAGCAACCTCTACTCGGTAGCCATGTTGTCTTTGGACTGCCATTCCCTTGCATTGTATATTAGGGATTAATGTAAAATCCACATGTATGCATTTTAATTATTGGTTTTCTGGTTTTTAGAGCGCACCGCATTTGCGCGATGCTGCACTACGCTTAAACATCGGCGATCGGGAAAAAAAATTAATTTATTTTATTTTATTTTTGCATCGGTGGACATTGCCAATGGCCATATTTTTGGCCATTGGCATGCTTCCTCGACTGGATGCATCCTTTTTTTTTGAGCTGTCACAGGTCCGTTTTGCTATTTGCAGAACCGTACTCAGTTGTCAGCGGAGTACATTTCTGCAAATAACACTACTCTTACTCGGACAGGTTAGGGTTTCCTGAATCACAATTTTACCTCATTTACATGCCTTTCAGCAGCAAATGAAGTAATTTGCATATCCTAGCCCTGTCCGTGTAAGAGGAGTTTTAGGAGCTCTCTTACATGCCCCTGCCGGCTGTTCCTGGATCGCTCAGAAGACATGTTGGCTGCATGGAGTCTTACTCTACTCTTAGTCTCCGTGCAAGCCTTCGTGAATCCGGCCCACTGTGTAACAAAATCTAGAATACGATTCCTGAACCCATTAAACAAATACGTAACATTCATTTATTTAAGCTGCAAAATAATTCCAGTCTGACTCCTGGCTTTGCACTTACTGCTCTCCTGGGTAAAGTTTTAGCTCTTTCTCTTCTAACACCCATACACAACCTTTCTGTCTTTTTCCTTGTTTTGATTTCTTTTACTCTTATTTCCCTTACCGTTAATCTTGCTTTTGCTCATTATTTCTCCTGCCTACCATATCTACCCCAAAATCCCCACTTATTACCTCTAACTTTTCTCACTCTTCCCTCCCTTCTTCTCACCCTTCTCCCCCTCAGTTTGAATTTTCCACTCTGACATTTGCTTTATAAGTGAGTAATAAACTCACACTTGTAACATGTCAACACATTTCAGTGCAACATGATATTATATTTATCTTGTTTTAATGATGGTGTATGTGTATTATTCTACATGTTTTATGTATATTATGGAGTATTTATATTAATGTATGTATTTATAGTATATTGTGATATGATGTCAGTTTTCACATATGTATATGTATTTTTTCTTTTTTTATTTGTGGAGCTTTTCTCTCCAGGCCTCCAGTAAAAAACAGATAGCATTTTCCGGTTGGACTTTTCTGGAAAACAAATGTTAATAAATAAATAAATAATGGAATTGAGCTGATCTATTATGGCCTCATTTAATTCAGTCACAGCCTGTAAGTTACAACAGAATGTGAAAAGATTAATTATAAAACAAAATGCAGACAAATTACAATGTTTCAGGGGAGAATCAGAACAGCATTTAATGGTACTCATTTACATGTATAACTATTGTAGATGTTTTAGTACTTTTTACTGGTTTAAATAACAGTTCATATGCAATACTACAATCACAAAGTGTAAACCATCTCACACTCATGATACAGTATTTTATCATGCTCAGTCACTTGGCTACATTTATGTATAACCACTATATAAGGTTGAATGACTCAATGAAATCCTACCCACTGAAACAAGGACTTGTGAAAACACAGCAGCTTAGTGAATCCCATTGCCTTTAATTTAATTATGTAATACAACATCTATTTGTTTATTCTTAAATATGGAGATTTTCTAGGAATGCAATTACTAAATATGGAATTTATTGATTTGCTTACTTTCTTATTTATTTTTAAGAGTGTGATCATTTTCTAAGAATTTGATGTCAACATGACATTTAGGCATTGTCTCCCAAGTTAATAAATGTATGCATCTTGGCACCCTACAGATGTTCAGGAGATTCCACATTTCAGAGTTCTGAAATGACCAATTTTAAATAAGTTACAGCAATGGTGTCCCCACTTCCTGTGCAGTGTGATTTTGTAATTAATTTGAGACACACATGCAAAAATAAAATATACTAACATCATTATCAGATAATTGTTGTGTAACCCCCTTTCATTTTAGTAAACTAGTCACGCACTTGTATGTTAAATGTGTATACTGTTTCAAAAAGAAGTTAAAATAAAATAAACAGAAGCTCAAATGTATTTAAATATGCTAAATGTAAATGCTCCTTGTTCCTTGTATTACCTAAAATGTTATTTATTCTTTAAAGTATATTTCCACCCCACTTTAATTATAGACTGTCTCATTACTTCATATGCAAACTAACAACCAATGCATTTAAAAAATTGTTTCATCCAACTTTGCCTTCCCCTTTTTATTACTTTCTAGTTTCTTACATACTATCTAACCATCTGCACAACATACTCCTGAAGTCCTCCTGTCCAGTCCTATCAACTAAAACTCCACTCCCTCTGTAACTGTGCTTCAAATACAGCAGCAGCGTTCTCATTAGTCAGTCAGTCACATGTTAAGAATATGATAATTTCTGAGTAACAAAACATGTTTGATGTTAAAGTGATGTACAAAGGTAGTGCTTACATTACAGTTAATCTTTAACGTACCAATCATTACACTGACTTTTGTGGTCATATACTACAAAGTTAGGCACCAGCATGGAAGAACTGACTTTGTGGCTGGCCACAAATGCTAATGAGGCATTCTGGGAGAGCAGCTCTCCCAGAATGGCTCATTAGCATTTGATATAGCAAGCCTACTGGCAGATAAATTAAGCTTTAACTTTACCCTTCTCTCCCCTCCATCTGTCGCTCAAGATTTAACTGAAACTGGATTGCCTCAGTCACACAGGACCAAGTCCTAAAAGTGCTATGAAAAACTAAAAATACTATATTGATAGGTCCTGACAATATCCCTGTATGCATCTGAAATAGCACGAAACATAATTTAGCCACACCCCTAACAACACTGTTCAATCTCAGTCTCCATACAGCTTCAGCATTCCCTTGCATAATGGAGGGTCTTCCACTGATCTAGGCAATTACAGACCCATAAGTCTGACAAGTGCCATATGCAAAGCCATGGACAGACTTATCATGGAACTAATCAATCAGGCTGTAGGGAACCTCCAAACAGTGGACCTGTCTCGGATCGGATTCAGCAAGAGCAGGTCATTCTTATTCAACTTGGTGAATTATTTTTTGACAATGTCACCAAAGCATTGGATGACAGCAAAATGGTACACTCCGCATACCTCAATCTGGTCAAAGCTTCTGAAACAATTATCTTCTGAGGCATAGCAAAAAAACTAAATAAACTGGAAATAAATCCCTATGTTATCCGTTGTATTGCCAACTGGCCCACAGATAGGATTCAGATGATCAAAATAGGACAAGTTACTTCCACAAAGAGAACAGTCACCAGTGGAGTCCCAAAGAGTTCTATCCTAGGACCTCTCCTGTCTGGCATCTACTTTTCTGAAGTAAAAGTCCTTGCCAAAGGGCTCTGGTTAACTAAGTTTGAGATGGCTGCAAGTGAGGGGTAGTCACTGAATCTCGAAACAAATGTGTGAGAGGTAGATAAGAGCAGGTCTAGTCAATACAACGTTTTGGAGGCTGACCATAAACCAGAGAGGTGGGAAGAGAGGCATTCTAATTTTAGTTCACACATCATTATCAGGACTACAAGTGATATTCAGACAAGGGATAGGAGGCAGGGAAAGGTAGATAATTTGGAAAGGCACTATTGACAATGAAGAGTAGGCAGTGGGAAATACATATGCACCCAATGAAGACAATAAGCTTTTCTTTGGCAACTTCGGCAAGTGGCAGAGTATGGTGGAGGGCCTCGGTTTTAGCATATTTTCAGGGGATTTTAATCTTGGCATGGATGGACAGCTTGACAGGTTATATCAAGGGAAAGAGACTCACAAATGGAGTTGAGAAACAGTCCAATTGAGGATGAGGACTGAGGGCTGGCTAGATATTTGGAGGAAATACAACCCTCTAAAACATTCACCAACCTCTCCAAGAATATGGCCAACAAGGGATTAAGTTGGATTATATTTTTATTTCACTTCCCAATAAGGACAGAGTTCATTCACCTTTGATTCATGAAATCAGTGTGCCAGACCATGCACCCATTTTATTAATCATAATTCCAGAGGAGCTTTCCTACAAGTTGAGGAGATTGAGATGGGCATCCCATGAGTGGTCTTCCAAGTGTGACAAGGATATATATTAAGTAATATGGTAAAGGACCTTCTACAAAGGAATATCATGCTGGAGACAACTCTTTCAGATGTCTGGTAGGGGGTGGTAAGGCTGCAATAGGGGGTGAGTTGATGGAGTAGGAAGGTATAAGAAGGAGTAGGGCACAAAATGTTTTAGCTCTGAAATATAATGAGCTAAAACACGTGTAAAATTCATTAGTAACTGATGGGGATCAGGAAGTCTTAAAGCATAGAGAGTTACAATGAGGTTAGAAATAGCTTTGAGAAAGCATCAAAAGCAGAGGCAGAGTTACAGAGAAGAGGGCACTTTTGGTGGTTAAAACGGGAAGAAGATCCAAAGTACATTGCCTACTGTTAAAGCATTTGCAACACGAAAGACTTCGGATGCCGTTAATAACCGACTGTGGCAAAGAATATTTAGGAATGTTGAAATTAGGCAGATTATGACTAAATATTATAATGAGCTCTACAGTGTTAGTCTTAAAGAGGACGCTATGTGATTGAATTTCAAAACAGCTGAAGCCTTCCTGCTAGTGGAGAAAGAGAAGGAACAGTTAAATTGCCCAATCTCAACTCTAGAAGTTTTGAAAACAATTTCAAATTTAAGATCCCACAAAGCATTGGATATACTGGTTTCCAGTGGAATTTTATAATTTGGTGGTGCCACAGTTAGGTCCAGTCTTAGTGGAGGTACACAATAGTGCAGATTTCACGCAATCTGGTGATTCAGGCCACACCCAATCTCTCCTGACAGTCCTCCCAAATTGAAGGCAAACACTTGAAGTCTAGTGTCTTATGGCCTACATGGCCTATAGGTGTGGATGAGAAGATTTTTGCTAAAATACTGGAGTCAATGTTAGGCTTGTTGCTGTCCAGAGTGATTGATAAGGGGAAAAGTGGGTTTGTTAAGGGTAGGTAAGTCTTTGACAACTGGTAGCAAATATTAAAGTTTCTTGACTTTTACTGGCAATGCTGGCCTAGTGCTTTATGTCATATGCAGAGCCTTTGGCAGTGTCGACTGGGATTTTCTTTTCCAACATTTGAAGAAACGGAATTGCAAGACTGTTTTTTGGATTGGATTAGTAAACTGCATTTAGTAACTTCTTATAGAGTGAAATTTAATGGGAGAATTTCTGAATTGGGGGCAGTTAGGATAGGTATTAGACATGGTTTCCCCCTTTCTCCTTCTCTCTTTCCTACTGGTCATGGAATAGCTAGTTTACAAGGTTTAAGAAGGAATTGACATGCGTGGACCGAGCAATGCAGCTAAATTAATTTCTTGATGTTTGCAGATGATGGTGCCTTACTTAATTATAGACTCCCAGAGGACTTGCATCAAACCCAGAGAATATTTCAACAATTTGAGAAGGCCTAAGGTTTAGCATGTAATCTGCCTTAATCAGCTATAATCCAATGTGACACTTTTGGCCTCAGCCTGGAAGGCTTAAACTCTATGGACAATAGTACAAGTGAAATATCTGGGCTTACAGGTAAGGGTAACTTTTACTGAGACAATAAATTGTAATCTAACTATATTAATAAAGAAAGTAGCTACTCTGCTTCCCAAGGTTTCAAATCTTAAGACTCTGGTGGGGAAGACTAGAATGCCATTCACAACTTAGCTGCCCTCATTTTTAACACAGGGTTAATAGAAATGTGATAATTGAGACCTGGGTTTTGCATAGCATCTGACCTAAGCTGGCAGAGGAGTTCCTTATATTCTATCATATTTTACCAGGTTCCACCTCTGGCATTCAACGGAACTAATTATAAGATGCCAAAAACAAATGTTTTAATCTCTTCACATACACAAGAATGTCTGTATAGTGCATTCTTGTGATTGCCTCTCTTTATATCATACAGGTGTTCATAAATTCCTTTGGATAATTTTCTCTCTGTTTTCCCTATACAAAATGAGTGGCAAACATTACAGAGGGCAAAGTAAATAAGACCAACAGTGTTGCAGTCCCATTTCCTAAATGTAATTTTCGTACGAAAACAGTTGTTCAAAATAACATCTCCCATATAAACAATAAATTGGCACTAATTGCACCTACCACATTTGGTGGTCTATTTTTCATAAATCTCTGTGCCCTTTTCCAATATTTCCTTCATCTTCTTGTTCACCTTGTGAATAAAGACAGGGGCACTCCATACATGCTGAAACAACTCATCATCCGTTTGAAAAATCTCCCAATTCCGTGAAATAACTTTTTTCCTTCTTGGTTAATTTCATTATACTTTTAACCATAGCATTTTAAATGAATCTGTATCAATTGTGTTATTCTGACCTATTTTACCTAGATGTTCTGGTTTGCCCAATATACAAAGGAATTTGTTTCCCCTATTGTCCTCTACGTCCTTCCTAAGGATAGTTAGCATGCCCAATGGGTACAAACATAGGTGTCATTTTTCCCAACTCTTCCTTAAACAATTTCTCATTCCAGTGCATCCTAGTGGCTCAAATGAATTGCCCTTTCACTAGGTTCCTCTTACAGTATCCTGGATGCCCACTGTCAAAATGGAGGAAACAATTGGAATATGTTTCTTTTCTATAAATACTAGATGCCAGAGTCCTGTTTTCTATTCTAAGGTGAATATCCAGGAAATGTGTGTCATCCTTGTTGTAATTATATGTAAACCTAAAGAATGTTGCAGTACCTTCTAGGTAACCTATAAATGGTACTATTCCAGTAGGGTCAACTTTCTATCCAAAGAACATATCCAAAAATCTTGAGTAGTTCAACCATTGTGTGGCATATACAAAGTTCAGCATAAACATTTTCTCTCAGCTTAACATCACAATATTAAACTGGGGGCACACACTCCCCCCATTGCAACACCAGTGGTCTGTGTAAAGTATTGCCCTTCAAAGTATATAAAATTGTTGGTTAGGACTATCTCCATAAGGTCAACCAAAAATCAGCTGGTATCAAGTTTTGCTAAAAAGTCCCACAAATCCCTTAAAATGTGAGTATATTGACTCAATACAGGTTTTACCTTCCTGTCTAAGTATACCGCTAAAGGGTATGTTTTGAACTCTTGTGCTGCGACTATTAACCTGTAATGTGGATCCTCTACACTTTTATGTATTTTAGGAATTCCAAATGCTGCTGGAATAATAGGGGCCCTGTTCAACAAAAAAAATCATACATTTCTGGAGTGATAGTATTCTGGAAAGGTGCATCTTCCAAAAATAAATCTATCTTCCTGTGGGCTGTGTTAATCTCATTTTTCGATACCACTATATAATGTGTATCATCCAAAAGCATGTTAAAAAGTCTGCTAGTGTAATCAGTGTGTGTTGCTATCATTACACCTCCTTATTGGTTTTCATGACCTAATAGATTTAAATCCTCCAACAGGCACTGAGCCTCATGAGTTAGATTCTGGGGACTCCTCATCTTTTTCCTGTATAATGTATAAAGGTCCGTCTCACAGGCTTTTTCAAAGATCTGTAGTGCCTTATGGAGTGGGAGGGTTGTAAGTGCTCTTCTTTTTCTTTATGTGTTTTTGAACAAGCAACACTGTTTTTATGTATGTTTTCAGGATGGAATGTATTAACTATTATGTTGATGAAAGGGTTAAAAAAGTTACTCATTAATTGTTTTACCAGTTAATTTGGTAATGGATTTATTGAAGGAATATAAGAAGGCACTGCTTTTACAGTTTTGTTAGTTCTGAAGAAGTCCTGTAGTTGGACGAAAGCGCTTAACTTGGATTTTAATAAATGGATTGTGTATTACCTCTTGGCTGAATACCATAGAGTCATTTGGTTATTTGTTTTTATCTATATGGGAGGCACACCACGTTTGGTCCTTTAGTCCTTTTTGGTGTGTTGTTTCAGCCTAGTTTGTAAAGGTGGTAGCTACTGCCTGAATTTCCACCTGACTCCTTTTTTGGTTTATGGATGAATTGGATTTAGACACTTTCAGGAGAGAGGAATTACCCTGATCAGGGCTATTTGTCTGTGGTTTACTGTGACCTCACCCTCGCTGTTACTCCTCTATTGGAGTAAGTTTCCTGTGACAGCATTTTTACTTGTGGTAACCTATTCTTTATCCTTTCATTTTTTTGAACCCAGCTATCTACTAAACTGACTGCTTAAAGAATTATCAGATTGTTTGTAGCTTTTTAAATGGAAACTGGGACCTCATTATTGGTGTTGGTCGGCTCTCCTTTTATTGTGGAGTTTTCTAGGAAAATCGAACTGTCTGCTGCAGTATATAACGGTACTGTAATTTTTCACTTCATTCTATATAGTTTTTTTCTCAGATATCTTTTTATTGAATATTTTTCACTCATAAATGCAAAATGAACACAACATAGGAAACTGTTGATGTTACACATTGCTTGACATGGGCAAGTTATTAAACTGGGTATAAACATATTGTACTAAATAAAATCAGATTTGCTACGTTCGCAATAATGAATTACCATGAAGTCATGCTTATGTTATGGCTTAGTCAGGATATTGTTTTAAGACAACAATTCACTTGTACATTATGTTAATAAATGAGAGTATAATTTGAAGCATAACACCAACCTAAATGAAATACAAAAAAATCTACATTACTATGCCCATTCTATATAGTTGAACCATCTATTTTATTAGATGGTTCAAAGAGGCCCTAGACTGTTGTTGTAGTCACGGTTGTAATGTTGGCTTGTACAAATCTGTTTTTTTTTTTTTTTTTTATAACGGAGCCTTTGGTTTCTGGGATAAACTAAACTTGTAACAAAAAGCTCCATTTCATTCATATATTTGCTACAAACCATGTACGCTTATACATTGGAGTTTTTGTGGACCGATCTATTGATTTATTGAGATGGAGGGGAGTTCTCAGTCCTATTCACAAAGTGACTCTATGGGACAGTTAACACAATTAATTGAATTGTTGACTCAGTAGGTCAACCAGATTAACACCACTTAGCATTCGCTTCCTATTGCCAACCTGAACAATGGTCTGGGGAATAATAATGCTCACAGTTTTGCACAAACCAGCCAAATGGTAGATTCTATACCAGGAAAGAGGTTTTACTGAGCAACAATGGAAATGGGAGCAGAGAAACAAATGGGAGAAACGAGTATATTACGAACTCGGGCAATGGATGAAAGGACAATATATCATGTATTTCAAACGGCAATGCAAGAAAGGACTTTAAAAACTGTTTGACACATGATTTCACTTTTTTCGCAAGTCATGTAGCTCTAGATGATGAACAGGTTAATCTACAATAGACACTCAAAATCTTTGAAAATAAACCGAAAAAAATTAAAGTCACTACAAGTTGAAAATGCCTGTTTGAAAGAATGGTTAGTACGATCACAAATACCAAAGGGACTGAGCTTGTACAAGTTTCCCTTTGGAGTTTTGTATGGGTCCAAGGAATATTTTAGTCTTATTGAGATGTTTAATAGGCACAGCACTGAATTGTTACAATTTATTATAAAATTTAATACTGAAAGAATTGATGTGCTTATGGAAGATGTTAGAACACTACAACAGGCTATTACCACTGATTTATTATTTCTTGAATATGAAAACAAGATTAATAACATCTTTTTGTATGTAGACAAATATGTTGGTCAAGTGATAAAACAGAAAGAGAAAAAGTTACAGAGGGACAGTAATGATTACAGAGATGGGAAGGCAGGGAAGGCATATACCCTTAATAACAATGTAGGGTTGTATGAAGGTAGAGGTAGTGGCAATGTAGATCAAGTGACAGAGGTAATACCTGAGGCAGAAGAAGAGCAATTTATTCACTATGATGATTTTTAGAGGCTGAGAAGACTGGTGATTGGAACCAGTGGGTTGTGGCTTCTCCAAAACCCAGAAGATTGGAGAGGATAAAGAATAGGAGTGAAATGGGGCATTTTTTACCTCAGGCCCAACAGAGAACATGAGGGAGGGGGAGAATGAGTTACAGAGGGAGAGGATTGAACACCAGGTAGTACAACAACAGATAGAGGACTACAGACTAGAATGTATAGAAAGGAAATGCAATGGGAGAATGTTAAGCCAGAATGGTTTTAACATCTTCAACTTCACAGAGAGGGAGTTTAACAACACTTACTTTAACCTGTTTCAAAAGGGATTTACGTTTATTCCAAAACACAAAGGGAAAATAGCAGAAACCATCATTAACTTAAAACTGTTTACTAGGAAGTTTACCTTTCCTTTTTGAACAGAGACACAGTGAACTTGATGACATCACAGTCATTTAAAAAGAAGAGCAGTTATGACCCCCTATCAATCTTTGAAAAAGCCTGTGAGAGGGACCTTTATACATTATATGGGAAAAAGATGAGGAGTCCCCAGAATCTAACTCATGAGGAACAGTGCCTGTTGGAGGATTTATTTAGTGATAAATATATCAGGGTCATGAAACTCGATAAGGGGGGGGGGGTGTAATGATAGCAAAACACACTGATTACACTAGCAGAATTTTTAACATGCTTTTGGATGATACACGTTACACTTCTGTATCGAAGAATGAGATTAACATAGCCCACAGGAAGATACATTTATTTTTGGAAGATACACTTTTCCAAGGTACTATCACTCCAGAAATTTATGATTTTTTGTTGAACAGGAATATTCCAGCAGCATTTGGAATCCCTAAAATACGTAAAAGTGTAAAGGATCTACCTTACAGGTTTATAGTCGCAGCATGAGGGTCTAAAATGTATCCTTTAGCAGTACACTTAGGAAGGTAAAACCTGTATTGAGTCAATATACACACATTTTAAGGGATTTGTGGGACTTTTTAGCAAAACTTGATACCAACTGTTCAGACAATCAGACTTTCTTATTGACAGTGGATGTGGATGTAATTGATCTGTTTTCATGTATCCCTCACCAGGAAGGGTTGGAACTATTTGAGGAAATACTCGTACACAGCAAAATTTTCACATGGGAAGGGGTATGATTTTTGGTTGACCTTATGGAGATAGTCCTAAGCAACAATTTTTTGTACTTTGAAGGGGGATACTTTAAACAGATCACTGGTGTTGCAATGGTGGCAGTTTGTGCCCCCAGTTTTGCTAATATTGTCATGTTAAGCTGGGAGAAAAAGTTTATCCTGAACTCTGTATATGGCACACAATGGTTGAACTACTCAAGATTTTTGGATGATATGTTCTTTGTATGGAAGGGTGACCCTACTGGAATAGTACCATTTATAGGTTACCTAGAAGGTACTGCAACATTCCTTAGGTTTACATATAATTACAACAAAGATGACACACATTTCCTGGATATTCACCTTAGAATAGAAAAAAAGGACACTGGCGTCTAGTTTTTATAGAAAAGAAACACATTCCAATTGTTTCTTCCATTTTGACACTGGGCATCCAGGATACTGTAAGAGGAATCTAGTGAAAGGGCAATTCATTCGAGCAGCTAGGATGCACTTGAATGAGCAACTGTTTAAGGAAGAGTTGGGAAAAATGACATCTATGTTTTTGGACAGGGGGTACCCATTGTACATGCTAACTATCCTTAGGAAGGAACTAGAGGACAATAGGAGAAAGATTGTCTATTACCTCTTGGCTGAATACCATGAAGTTATCTGGTTACATATTTGGCATAGATGTCACATAGGAATGTGTTATAAAGTAACACCCATAACCTCTTTAGAGTGACAAATGTGGACAAAGCCATAATAATGGGGGAAATAAAGGGACAGAAATAGGAACAAATGTTTAATATTGTAGTGACAAACTTAGGAAGTTGACAGAATTTAAGTCTGTATATTGCACAGGGACAAACAGATGAACTGTGGGAATGAGCACAGGGAAACAGTACATGTGAAACTCCTGCATGTACAGCTGAGGAGGGCATGTCAATGGAAGATGGTTGTAGCAGCAACACCAAGCACATATTTATATGGTAAAGTATGGACTGTACCGTGAAAACGTGTTGTCTGTGACTGTCACACAAGGTGACATAACAAAGGGGAGGATGTATGTGTGAGATAAGCATTCTTACATGAATAACACATAGAACATCTATCAGGGATCTGACATACAATTGAGGTAGGGTGCATATTGTGAGGCTGTGCAAATTGATATACCTGAATATGAGTGTACTCTCAGCAGAGGTCTCAAGCAAAGTGGGCACTGGTAAAGGATCATGGCAAACATTACAAGAGCCAACTGCAATCATGGACAAGATCAGAATAATGCCACCACTAATCCCACACCTCTGATGTAACATATGCAATGTGGGGTGATAACAGATGAGCCTGCACACACACATGACAACTATTATGATACATCTGAAATCTAAGATGGTAATCAAACACACTGTCCTGGTAGTGTAATATATCCAGAAGGTGTTAGGGAGTACACTGCTATACCTGTATGTGACAGTATGGTCAATATAGGCTAGATGCCTTGTGTGCATGACATATATCTATGGCACAATCCACACTGTCATGAATTATATACATGCAATTAATGTTGTCAAACACATATGTATGCAGTGTGTGCATAAGCACGCATGCATCTAGTGTAACAACTCTCTAATACAAAGAATACTGCATCAATGGGCCCAGACAATATCCCAGGATGCCGTCTAAATAGCATGAAGCATGACCTACATTCATCTGGAACTGCTATTAAATTGTAGCTTCCAAACAGGCTTCATGCCTCATGAATGGAGAATAGCAACAGTCATCCCTCTGTACAAAGGTGGCCCATCTACAGACCTGGAAAATACAGACTCATAAGTCTCACTAGTGCTATATGCAAAGCCATGGAAATAATTATCATGGAAATGACCAAATGCCAACCTCCAGACATTGGATCCAATGCAGTCTGGCTTCATCAAGGGCAGGACATTCCTACTCAACCTGGTGGACTTCTTTGCGAAGGTCACCAAAGCAATGGATGAGGTCAAAATGGTTCACACTGCCTACCTTCACCTGGCCAAGCCATTTGCCACAATACCCCACTAGGGCATTACTGACAAATTCAAGAGGTTAGGTTGTTGTCATTGTGTCTTTTGGCTTTTCCCAGTTAGGGGTCACCACAGCGGAACTCCGGTCCGCTAATGATTGGCAGTAGATTTTTACGTGTCGAGTTGCCAGTTCTGATGCACAACCTTCAAAGAAGGTACGCCCATTCACTCATGTCTCCACACAGAAGACGCTTTAGATGAGAATCGAACAGGACAACGTCTTACTGTGAGGCGACAACGCTACCACAGCACCACCACTGCAGTATCACTCAGAGGATAGCCATCTACCTCACAGACAAGACCATGAGGTTAGAATTGAGGAATCCACCTCTACAAAAACATCAGTCACAAGTGGAGTCCCTCAGGGATCTGCCCTTGGACCACTCCTTTTTGGCATTTACTTCTCTGAAGTCAAGGCCAATGTCAATGGTTTCTGGCTGACTACATTTGTGATGATTGCAAATTAGCAGCTGTCATTGAATCCCACACAGACATAAGTGTTCTCCAGGAAGGGCTGACACAGACAAACAACTAGTGTCAGAGCCATAAACTAAAACTGAATGACAAAAAATGCATAATAGTATCCATCAGGAAATCATCCATCCCTGGTAACTACCATATTGAAAACACACCCCATAGAGCTGACCCAGTAGTTATGGACACACATAGATATAATCTAACCTTTGACCATCAAATGTCTACAGTAGTGAGGAAATTATTATGTGTCATGCAACTTATAAAGAAAGGTATGGCATCTAGGTCCAAGGATGTCATTGTTCCACTGTATTCTGCATTCAATAGACCAATCACTGAGTACAATGCCCCCTTTGGTATGTACCTAACCAGGCATATCCAACAACTGGAATGCTCACAGAAGTTCCTCACTAAAAGAATACAGGGTGTAAGTAAAATTTCCTCTGCAGACTGCCTCAAGCCCGTATATCTGCATTCTGTCTCCTACTGGCTTTTGAGGAGAGATCTATGACTGGCATACAAGGAATTGTCAGACCCCACTCTGATGGACCTTCTACATATCCACAAAACAAACAGCACAATAATTACCCATTCTAAAGACCTTAACCTTGCCTGTGATATATATAGGAGCTGCTGGGGAGACAGGTATGTATCCCAGTGACTACCCCATCTCTGGAACAGGCTCCCATACATGTGAAACAGAGTTCTTCCCTAACCCAATTCAAGTGCAACTTGGACAGTTGGATGGGGAAAAGGAAATTCATCCCTAGTTTGGTACCCATGTCTCTAATGGACACAGACAAGTTGTAAATGGTTCATCTCTTAGGCCTCTGCTTGTAAGTATTTCATTTCCCAAGTCTCTGGTTATACTTATCAAGGGTATCAGAACTTGTCAGAGATTTGGCATCCATGGGTAGGCTTAAAAAGTGCCTTCTGGTCGTTAGCCTAGTAAACACCTATGAAACTATTGTTGTTCTTCACCATCAGTCATGTATATTCCCCAGAAAGAATACCTAGGTATGGCCAATAAGCTATGTGATAGTGAATTGTGACAAAGATGGTACACTTCAGTTACACATCACTGGAAAATGTGTAGGGAGGTACATAAAGAAGGATGCATTGTACACAATTATTGGTGTGATTTTATTTCCACCCTCGTTTTAAACTCCAAGAATATCCAAGAAAAAACAGCAGCTCAACTCCAAACACTATTTTAATGAGTAAAATAATAAAACACAGCAAAGCTTTCAAGTTACGAAACTCTTTCTCAATGCAATTACACATCTCATTATCTTAACAGTGTTTAAATATTTACACCAGCCAGTTATACACTTTCTTAAAATCACATGGATTATTACATAGCTAAATACAGTTAAAATAAAACAGCATAGTAAAAGGAACACACACATGTATAAAAAAAGAAAATATTAATATACAACCAAACACCCTAATACTGGGTGATTTCAACTACCCTGCCATTAACTGGGAAAACTACCAACACCTTTGACCAATGGTTCTTGGAATTCATAAATTCCAGTGCCCTGGATCAACTAATCCATAGTCCAACCAGGGGCTCCAATATCCTAGACTTGGTCATTACCAACATGGGAAATCGAATACAACACCCCATTTGGTATGTACCTCTCAAGACATCTGCAACAACTGGAATGGCCGCAGAAATACCTCACTAAAAGAATCACAGGCCTAAAGCAGATGCCCTATGCAGACCGCCTTAAAAAACTCAAGCTATACTCTGTTGCATATCGTCTACTCCGAGGCAATCTCTGCTTAACATACAAGGCCATGTCAAACCCAGAGCTGTTGGACATGCTACACTTAAAGAAATCCCAATCCCTCCGAGCCACACGCACCAGGGGTCTAAACATTGTCATCAAACTAAACAAAACATGCTGGAGGGATAGGTTCCTGACCCAGAGACTCCTCAGACTCTGGAATAAACTGCCCATACATGTCAAGCAGAGCATCTCTTTGGCCCTCTTCAAAAGGAACCTTGATGATTGGATGGGAGAAAGGAAATTCACCCCAGGGATCACGTCAGTCGCCCTGCTAGACAGGGGTCCAGGGAAGTAAATTAGTGTGGGAAGAAATAGCCAGGGAATTGTTATGGCTAGGCTTGTATAGGCCCTAGGGCCAATAGCCTAGTACCAACCTATGAACTTAACTTATAATGTCTGGGAATCATGAAATTATTATGCCCTCTGATATGTATGTTCTTCACATACCCAGTACTGGTGTTATATTCAAGGGAGTAGTCAGCACTGTGACCACACGCTGGTGGATTTACCACTTAATCTCTACTCCAGGACACAGGCCACATACCTATAAGCCTGATTATAGGGTGTGATGTCCAAATTATAATAGGGCAGTGTGTCTGTTACCTGATTCAAGAAATCCCTCTATGTGTCTTGTCAATGCAGGTGTTGTCATGGCTGTCGCAGCAGTCTCTGGTATGTATTGATACTATTATCACAGTTGGAGTAAATGATTGCACACAAGCTGTAGTCCTTCAGGCAGCTGTTTGGACACAGCATGTGTATGTCATCTGTGATGTCTTTTACTGAACTAATGGGCAGGAAAGGGCCTAACAGACACCCCTGATGTACCAACCTGATCACTGAACTTCAGATATATGTCACATCACACATTTCAACATAGTAAGATGCCACATACTTCATACACTGGTCTACCCATTTGGTGATACAGCTGTTTATGGTTACATATGACAGTGTTGAATGAATACCTCAGTGTGGATTTTTGTCAAATGCCTTGACCTGTTCAAGTTCCACATGATGATACTGTTGCCATCATGCATGCCCTCGATGACCTCTTTGAGGAAATCTATCAGATGTAACAGAGAGGTCTGTTGAACACACTTGGAATATTACTAGTGTACATGTAGAGGACGTCAATGATGACATGTTGGCCTACCTCATAGTCAGGTAGAGTCAGAATGTCTCTATATATGCATGCATCAGGTGCTGTACCCCAGCTCAAGTGGATACATGTTGATGTACACCCTCATATTGGAACATAGGCCACGTGGAGGGTCTGTTGAACTGTATATTCAACCATATCTAGACATTGCATGTGCTGAGTCATGCCATAGGTGATCTGTGATGTTGTTACAGCACATTGCGTCTATGCAATAGGCCTGGATGAAGGTAAAACAGTGCATATTGCCTATTGTGATCTGGCCTAGGGTTTTGACACAATCACACATGCAGGTATCATTGAGAAAAAAACAAGCTGGGGATTAAACCTTCCATCAGTTGATGTGGAAACAATTGGCTCACTGACAGAACACATCATTTGAAAGTTGGTGAATCAACCTGTGGCAGTAGAGCTGTCACCTTTAGTAAAACCCAGGGATCTGTGCTTGGCCCTTCACTGTTTGAATTTTATTTCTCAACAGTCCAGGCTAAAGTATATGGCCTTTGCCTTATCAGGTTTGCTGATTTTTGCATATTGTGTGCAATCACTGAGTATACCAATGGTGATAACATAGTGCAGGAGGAGCTAACACACACAACGGAATGGTGACCAAAGCACATGATCTAAAAATAAATACAGAAATGTGTGTTTGTAATGTTGTCCATCTGAAAAGTGGAGTTCCATGTTAGTCACAGCATTGACTACAGTCATGTAATGCAGACACCTAGTGATGTAAGCAGTGGGAACACATTAAGCTAGCAATCTGAACTTTCACATTCAACTATGCACACTACTATTGAAAGCCTATGTTGTGCACATCCTAAGTCAAGCCATCATGTTGATATCTTAGGATTGTATGACAGCACTGTATCAAACCTCATTACAGCATTAGTACAGTATAATGTTCTTTTTTCATGTACCTCACCAGACACAAGGAGCAGCTGGAGAGACCACAGGGCTTTCTTAGCAAGGTAACATAGGGTCTACACACCATGCTATGATGTTGTGTGGATAGATTGAAACCCATGTCACTGTAAACTTTATTGTATAGGATGAAGTGACTTCTGCCTGGCCCCCAGGCCAGTCTCTGGCCCTGCACTGGTGGAAGTACTGTGTATCCAAAAATGTGATGTGATATAGCTGATGACAACAGCAGTCTCTGTTGAGGAGAAGATGACAGTGTCCCACATGCTGGTGTAAACAGCTCTCTGTAATGTCAAGCAACAGCTGATGCATGCACACACACACACATACACACACACACACACACACACACACACACACACACACACACACACACACACTTGACTACAGTGAGAATATAACTACTACCTATCTAAGTACATGGACTACAGAACAAAGTATGTTGCACAAGCACCATGACACAAGTCTTATTTATACAAGATTGCAGGTGAACATATAGTAGATGATATCAGCAGGCCATGTGCTAGACAAGAGTTTGGGAGGCCTGCAAGAAATGGATGTGTAGCCATGAGCAAGTATCAAAATACAGGTTATTCATGTAATTAGAGAAGTAATTGTAAGATACACACATCTGCTTTGCTGTCTAGACATACACACACATGCACACACCCAGTCGACTGTAGTGAGAAAATAACCCTTACCTATCTAAGTACGCAGACTACAGACCACAGTATTTAATACAAGCACCATAGCTGAAGTCTGATTTATACAGAAGTGCAGGTGATCTTATAGTAGATGGCATCAGCAGGCCATGTGGGAGACTAGAGGTTGGGAGATCTGTATAAAATAGATGTGTCGCCTTGAGCAAGTATCAAAATACTGATGATCTATGTAATTGGAGAAGTGACTGTAGGACACACACATCTGTTCTGCTGTCTAGATGCACAACCACATACAGACACATATACAGTTGACTGTAGTGAGAACAGAAGCCCTACCTAAGTACACAGGTTACAGAACACAGTACTTAATGCAAGCACTCTAGTCTGACTTGGAGTGTGTCAGACAACACTTTATAGCTGATGACATCAGCAGTTTCTGTTGAGGGGAAGATAGTGTCCCACATGCTGGTGTAAAATGCTGTCTGTAATGTAATGCAGTAGCTCACACACAGTTGACTGCAGTGAGAATAGAACCCCTATCTATCTAAACACACAGACTACAGAACACAGTAAGTTATGCAAGCATCAGCGCACGTCTGATTTATACAAGAATGCAGGTGAACTTAAAGTAGATGACATCAGCAGGCCATGTGGGAGACAAGAGGTTGGGAAGCCTATATGAAATAGATGTGTAGCCTTGAGCAAGTATCAAAATACTAGGACTCTATGTAATTGGAGAAGTAACTGTAGGACATATGTCTGGTCTGCTGTCTAGACACACACACACGCACGCACACACACACACACACACACACACACACACACACACACACACACACACACACACATGCACATACGCACACACGCACACACGCACACACACACACACACACACACACTTGACTGCAGTGAAAAAAGAACCCCTACCTATCTAAGTACACAGACTAGAAACACAGTACTTAATGCAAGCACCACAGATCAAGTTTGATTCATGCAGGAGTGCAGGTGGACTTATAGTAGACATCAGCAGGTCATGTGGGAGAAAAGAGGTTGAGAGGCCTATATGAAATGGATGTGTAGGCATGAGCAAATATAAAAATACTGGCAATCCATGTAATCAGAGAAGTAACTGTAGGATACACACATGTGCTCTGCTGTCTAGACGCACATGCACAGTCAACTACAGTTAGAACAGAAACCCTACCTATGTAAGATACACACTACAGAACACAGTATGTTACGAAAGTGCCACGGAACAAGTCCGTTTTATACAAGAGTGCAGGTGAACTTATAGTTGATGACAACAACAGGCCATGTGGTTGACAACAGGTTGTGAGGCCTGCATAGGCACATAGCTTCATATGTTCATATAAGGTTACTAGCCTAATAGAACTAGGGTCTTTGGAAGCCTAGCTGTGTAAAAACACAAATACCATTATTGAGCATAGTTGGATGGTTGTTTTTAGCAGAGAATGTTTGTGAGCAACACCAACTGTTCTTGTCCATAAGGGGCATAGGTGCCAGCCCAGAGGTGACTTTACAATCATCCAACCAGTTGTCAAGGTTGTTCTTAAACAGGATCATTAAGGAGCTCTGCTTCACATGCAGTGGGAGTGTATTACAGAGGAGTGTGAATCATTGTGAAATATGTCTCTCTCCCCAGCATGGTCAATTTATGTCATAGGCTAGGATGAGAACCCTGGAGAAAATTATATTTGTCCCATTTGAGTTGCAGATGTTCATTATTTACAGAAGGGCAGGGACTGAGACTGTTCTGCAGAGCAGCCATAGGTCACCTCTCAGCAGCCTGCATGATACCAAGTACAGTGACAGGTTTGTCATTCTTTTCATGCAAGTCATGTTTGGAGGCCTGGGATTCTCAGAGGCACAACCCTGTGTTCTCTCCAATTGCTGCAGGTGTCTGGTGAGGTACAGAGAGATGTGATCATTGTACTCCATTATTGGTGTGATAAGGATAGAGTACAGCAGAGGTATGACTACCCTGGTCTTGGATGTGATGTCCATATTTGTGTGTGCAATGCAGATTGTGTGTGTTACCACTTTGGGCACAAAGTGATTAAAGTGTAGACTGATATCAACATGTGTTCCCAAGTCTCACAACACTGTGTTTAAGCTTGCGGGGTGCTATGTATATCATAATTAGCAGGGGTATTTCATTGACAAAGGTGACAAAGAGTCATTGTATGCTTAAAGTTCAGTCTGTGAGTTTGTCACCAATTATCGGTCTGTGTTAGCCCCTACTGTAATGTGTTACCATTACTGGGGGAATCTATTTGAGTGTGACCAGTTAACAATCATCTGCAAACTTATTAAACCACAGGCCATCAATTATAGCCTGTGCTTCAGGGAAGTATTTCCAAAACAGTTGAAGGCCCAGCATAGATTCTTGTGGTATTCCACTGGTAAGTGGGATAGTGGTGGAGGTGCAGTATACAACTTTGTGAGTGTGTGTTCTGTTGTTAAGCCATTTGGCTATCCATCTGGTACTGTATGGCCCAATTCCCAGATGGGAGATTTTCACTATGAGGCATAAATGCTGGATAGTGTCAAAGGTCTTAGATAACTTAACATAGGTGGTAAGTCCTGCTATCTTTCTTCCAGGTTTGTGGGGTCAGTATCCAAGAAGTCCAGCAGTAGCTATGCAGATAAGGCTTTTAGGGGTATGGGTCAGTAGTTGTAGTTCCGCATGTTACCAGATTGATATGCATTGCATAGCACACAGCATTCGCTATTACATTTTGTAGTGTGGTTGATATATGTGTGGAGAAAGTACTGAGACTCCAGGGTTGTAGTGTTTGGGAGTGCCAACACATGGAAGTGTTTTAAATATATGACATACAGTTAGATAGGGCATTCAGTTTGTAATGTTTCTACATGCACTTTCATGTCATACAAAGGAAGTGGACAGTAAACAGCAGAAATACAATATAATATATACATTTTCATAACAGGAAGAGCAGCAGGTTAGCAAAGTGTATACACATGTGAAATACACATGTTTGCTCATTGCTAAGCAGTGTGTAAACGCAAGTTGCATTGCTAAAGTCTGACAGTTAGTACTGATTTTGTGGAATACACCTGCTACTTAACTGACTCTGTGGCAGCAGGGTGTAATACAGTGATACATTCCTTTTTGGGGCCAGGTGGTACTGGGTTGAAATACAACTGTATTTAATACTTTTAACTATTTTGCTTTTACCATTGGTTCTCATTGATACATGATATGCAACATCATGCAATAATGCAGTAAAGAAAATAAATGGGGAAGATATGACAGTAGTGAAATGGGGATGCTAAAGTCTAACAGTTAGTACTGAGTATCTGGAATACACCTGCTATGTAAATGACTCTGTGACGACACATGTTAATGCAGTAATACCTTCATTTTTGGTGGGCTAGATGGTACTGGGTTTGAATGCAATTGAATCTAACACTTTTAAGTACTTTCATATTACCATTGCTATGCATTGGTGTTCGATGCATACCATCACTCAATAATGCATTAAAGAAAAGAAATAAGGAAGACAGGACACTGGTGAAATGGGGAGCAAGCAGGGAGAAGAAACAATTGAAAGCAATACAGGAATGTCCAGGAGGGAGGGAGGAAAGAAGTATAGCTATCCATTTCTTCAACTGTAAAAAACTGATAATATATGCAGAATATTACCTGAATTTGGAATGTCAGCTCCAGAGAGAGGGGAGACCACAACACAATCCTATTGCACACCTAACTGGACCGAATCAAGTTTGTCAAGAAGACACACTTGCAAAATGGAGAGCCATATATGCCACATTTTTTTGTGGGACAGGTGCTCAATTTTTTTGTGAGAGTGAGCAATGTTGGGGAAGGGACATAGGTATGTCTAGGTCAGGTACATTGGGTAGGTGAGGAAGCAACTGCAGACAGACAAGACAAACAAGAAAAGACACAAGGATGGTGATGAACACAAGAGGTCAGTGGACACCATGGATGGGGTGAGGGTGGGAACATGCAGACCCCATGAATGTCGTGCTGGTTGACAATGAGAATCGAGTCCTCACCAACAGAACTGTCATTACTATTACCTCACTCTGCCACTGGTTGGAGCTCTCAATGTTTCTTTCTTCTCCTCTTGGTCCTTTGTAAAATGAAGGAGAGCAGCCTTTCCATCTGGCATAGGCAAACACCAACAGTGTGGCACACAACCCTGTGCAACATTAATGGCAGTTCAGTGCGGGTGATAAACTCACCACTCCTGCCATGCTCACAGAGGGAACCAATGACCTATTCCCCTCAGGTAGATCTGACCCACAGGACAAACAAAGATAGCTTTGCAGGGGCAGCAGAGGTGGTGCTGCCAGGTCAGCTCCCAGACATGCTGTGCAATGGTGCCAGGGCCTGTGGAGAGGGGCATGTGGATCCTATGGGGCAGGCCTACCCTGCTGTGTTGTTGAGCATTTTTGATGTGTTACACATGGATGACATGGACACATTTTGACAACACATAATAAAATAAACAACAAAAAACAGAGGTAAGGGTCAGAGTGAGAGAAAAAAAGAGATACAATTAGTACCTTCATATGTAACATATAATGCATTAATACAATTATTTAACTCTATTATCTTAACCTTTACTCTTAAGACTACCACCCCTAACAGATAACCTATTACTTTTAAGACTACCGGCTTCTAATAGATGCACACTATACAACAGATTGTAGTAAGCACTCCTTTACATGTGCATATGTGGCACACAACCCTGTGCAACATTAATGGCAGTTCAGTGCAGGTGATAAACTCACCACTCCTGCCATGCTCACAGAGGGAACCAATGACCTATTCCCCTCAGGTAGATCTGACCCACTCCTCCCACAAAACACAAATACATGCGAGAGATGCAACTATACGGCCAAACTGGAGGCTGAGCTCTCTCAACATAGGACTGGCAAGACCAGTCAGGAGGAGAAGGTTACCACACACACTATAGACCCAGTCTCACATAGTACCATCACAACCTCAAATCATGCACATAAACACACAAAGACATACTCGGAGGCTCTGATCAAAAATCTACCAAAACAGCAGAGGCCACCAAAGCAGACACCCAAACAACTACCACCTCAAAACACAACACCTGCAACACTTAGACCTCACAGTCAGAGTGTCAAACAGTCACAGCCCTTAAGGCCAAACACAATGCCAGACACACTAGTCATGGGTGACTCCATAGTCAGACACACTGATGTCCCGCTCACCAGACTGAGTAAGGAGAAGGTCACAGTAAGCTGCCTGTCGGGCGCTAGAATCCGCCACATAACGCAAGCACTCAGGTCTCTCAACAGCAGGTACAAATATGACTCAGTCATTGTCCACGCTGGTGTAAACGACCTGAGACGTACCTCCTTGGACTACATGAAAAGAGACATTGAGGAGCTCTCTGATTATGTAGCCCAGGCAGGTATGACCCTGACCTTGAGCAGTATCCTACCTTCACCTAGAATGATGCCACAATACAGAGATAATATGATCAGCTTTAACAATTGGCTTAAACTCTGGTGTCATTCAAAGGGGATCCAATGTCTGTCTGCCTGGGATGACATGCTGGACAAGCCACGCTGCTTTGCAAGGGACGGCTTGCACCTGTCACCCCTGGGATTCCGGATATTGGCAAAGGCTCTTGCCACCCCCATAGTGCCTTTTTTAGGCAAGGCTCAAATTCTAAACCTACCACCCTAGAACACAAAAAAGGAAAAAAAACTAAGGGTAATGCTGCTCAATGCCAGAAGTCTAAATCTCAAAATGCACGCACTCGAGGCCCTTCTCAGTATGGAGAACATCGATGTCTGTGCTGTGACAGAAACCTGGTTCAAGGCTCCTGAGAGCACCCCAGCACTATCAGGTTTTACCTCATATCATGCCCGCCCCAAAATCTGGACTTTACCAAGTAAGGAGGGGGGGTATCCATATTCATCAAGGACACCCACACCTCAAGACTGGTGGCAACGCACGATGCATCGGAGACCATCCAGGTGCAATTAACCATAGGCAAGACTGCTCTGCAAATTGTAGCATGTTACAGGCCACCCTCACAAACTCAGGAACCTCACATGGCCTTCCTGAAAACTCTAGAGGGGATAAATGTATCACCAAACACCATCATACTAGGTGACTTCAATTACCCTAATATAGACTGGGAACACTACTCAAGCCCAAACACCCTAGCCCAAAAGTTCCTGGAATTCATAAACTCAAATGCCATGGAACAACTAGTCACCATCCCCACAAGAGGAGAACACATACTTGATCTCATCATCATGAACATGGGAGCACAATGTTCAACACCGGAAGTATACCCCTCACTGGTGAGATCAGATCACAAACTAATCTCGCTGGAGGTCCTCATCCCACCCCCACCTGAAATAAAAAAGACCACAGTAAAGAAATTCTCAAAAGCCGACTTCACACTTCTAAAAACTAATGTGGTCTCCTTTAAGGCCCCGAGGCGGAAAACAGTACTCAAGCCGCTGAATCACTTACAAATGCCTTCTACCAGCACCTGCAGGACTGCATGGATAAGGCAATCCCAAGCAAAACAAAGACTCTTTGTACCAAAGGCAAGCGTCCAGTCTGGTGGACCCCAGCCATAAACAAACTCTACAACAAAAGGAGGAAGCTACTACAAGATAGAGCAAAATCCTTAAAAGGTAAGACACCCTTGATCACTATAAGTAAAAACTAAGAGCTCTCATAAAATCATCCAAAGCAAATTTTGAGAGAAAAATAGCTAAAGACTCAAAAGACAATCATAAGGCCTTCTTTAGCTATGTTAGAAACCTGGGAGGAAACTCCCAGATATGCTCAGAGCTAGTTCAAAATGATGTGAAGATTACTGATCCTACAGACATTGCCAACATACTGGCTGACAGGTTCAGTGCAAACTTCTCCCCTCCCCAAAAGGAGAGATATCTATACCAAGCGATTGCAGCCCCCCAAACATCTCCAACGCCCAAGTGAGAACTGCTCTCTCCAAAGCAAAAAACACAGCATCCATGGGACCTGATGGTGTCCCCGGCTGTGTGCTCCACAAACTCAACGAGGAATTAAACCCACAGCTGGGACAGCTGTTTAATCATAGTCTTACCTCTGAATACGTACCCAGGGAGTGGCGCACTGCAACTGTGGTCCCACTTCACAAAGGCGGTGCCTCCACCGACCCTGGAAATTACCGGCCCATTAGCTTGACAAGCCTTATCTGCAAAGCCATGGAGAGGATCATAATGGACCTCATAAATAAAGACATAGGGAATTTGCAGACTTTGGATCCATCCCAGTTTGGCTTTGTCAAAGGCAGATCATGCCTTCTAAACATGGTTGACTTTTTCGAAACAGTCACCAAAGCCATTGATGAGGGAAAGGCAGACCATACAGCCTACCTCGATCTGGCAAAGGCCTTCGATACAATACCCCACTCGGGTATCATTGAAAAACTCATCAGCTTAAATGTTAACCCATACATCACAAGATGGGTTGCAAACTGGCTGAGTGACAGAACCCACAGGGTCAGAGTTGCTGGCGCCATGTCAGACTCAAAGCCTGTCACAAGTGGTGTACCACAGGGCTCAGTCCTGGGCCCACTCTTGTTTGGCATCTACTTTTCCAAGTACAAGCAAACACAGGAGGGTTATGGCTGACAAAGTTTGCAGATGACTGCAAACTGGGCCATAGTAGAAAACACATCTGACACAGATATCCTTCAGAAGGGTCTCACAGAAATGGATAACTGGTGCCAGAGCCATGGCCTAAAGTTAAATGCCAAAAATGCATAGTCATACCCTTCGGGAAAAACAAGGTTACCCCTAGCTACCAAATAGGTGGCAATCCACTGAGCACAGAAGAAGTTATCAGGGACCTGGGGACCCAGGTTGATAGTAGTCTGTCATTCGACACCCATGTAGCTAAAGTAGTTAGGAAGACCTTCTACATTGCCCACCTTATCATGAAGGGATTCTCATCTAGATCAAGGGAGGTCATAGTCTCCCTATACTCATCACTCATCAGACCAATGATTGAGTACAATGCCCCATTCGGAATGTATCTGACCCGACACTTGCAGCAGCTGGAGAGGCCACAAAAGTTCCTCACCAAAAGGATAAAGGGTCTCAAACATCTGTCCTATGCTGCCCGACTGAAAGAACTCCAGCTCTATTCAGTCGCCTACCGCTTGATCAGAGGTGACCTTTGCCTAACATACAAGGCCATGTCAAA
Source organism: Protopterus annectens (assembly GCF_019279795.1). NCBI lineage: Eukaryota > Metazoa > Chordata > Ceratodontiformes > Protopteridae > Protopterus > Protopterus annectens. The sequence goes on from NC_056747.1 coordinate 24,840,765, forward strand.
CCCAGATTTGATGAATATGCTTCACCTCAAAAAATCTAGATCCGTCAGAGCCACAAGGGCGGGAGACTTAAACCTCGACACGGCTATTAATAGGACGTGCTGGAGGGATAGATTCATCACCCAAAGACTCCCTATGCTGTGGAACAAAATCCCGGTATATGTGAGGCAGAGCACCTCGCTGGCCTTGTTCAAGAGAAATCTTGACCAATGGATGGGAGATCGCAGATATACCCCAGGGATTACCTCAGTGTCACTGCTCGACAGAGGCACAGCAAAATAATGGGTATAGTTCCCCATACCAAAGGGGTGGCGTAAGCCACAAAACTATGGGCTAGGCTTGTAAATGCCCTCGGGCAGATAGCCTAGTATGAACCTATGAACCTATGAACCTATATATTGCACATATGTGTGTTTCATTTATTCAGCAGGGCATGGGTGCCACTGCTATAGAGCTTTTACTTTAAACCTTTAAGTTACACATAATTGAAGAGTTAGCAGTTATTGTATAGTTGGGAAGTGTGGTATTGGAACCTACCACCTCTGAATAAAGTCTAATATTGTACTCTTGGTTTGTGCTACAGGCTAATGCATGCATTCTTGCTTTTACAGGTGACATTTGCATGGTCGAGTTCATACAACTATGTAAAATACCAAAAAAAAGCTATCTTTAACTTTTACTTCTACAATAACACTACTCTTCTGCTGCATACATACCACATGCCTCCCTTATCCTCACCAATCTTGTGCCATGGGTCCTAACAGTGCACTCCATTTCCATGGTAGCTGTGGAAAAAACACAACAGAACAAAATATCATTATGAATACCAGTCTTGCCTATATTCGGCATTTAAGCCTTACAGGTACTCTATGTAATTGATGCTTACACATCTGTGGGATGTCCTCCTTTCTAAATTCCTCAATCCAAGCATCAAGGGTGCCCCTCTTCCTCTGATGTAGGCCACTAAAGTGATGCCTATATTTTTCACCAGTGTGGGGGATATCGGTGGCACTAGTCACAGCCTGGGACAAACTTTCCTAAGCCTCTGACATATATTGGGACCCAGTATATTCCCCCTGCAGCAACCTCAAACCGTGGTGTTTCACTAGGAGTCCAACAAAAATCCTGGGCACCCCATCTCTGAGCCCTAAATCTCAAACCTGCACCACAAATGCCTGCAATGTCTTCCTCAAATTAAGAGCAGTGCAGACTGATGGTTTCTCACCAATTCCAGTTATTTCATTTACTGGGAGTGTACACACTGTTTGAAAATGTTGTGCATTGCTTATCACTGCCGAGCAATGTGTTTGCACGGAGATAAGCAGTGTTCCACAGTGGAAAGCAATGCAATTTCAAGGTTATCTGATGTACAGGTAGTTGTGTAAGTGTGTTAGTCAAATATGAAGGCCATGCCTGTCCAGAGAGCAGAAATATACTTACAGGAACATAGTACACAGTATACCCTCAATCATACATTTGATAATAAATGTGATAATACATAGATAAATAAATAAACAACTGACACAATATTAGTGTCTACACCCTCATACATATAATTAATATTCAACTACACTATGTCAAGTGTTATAAGTGACTACAATGGGAAGTGGAACAACAGTAAAAGTGCATAGAGCATGCTGCATTTGAACCCAGGACCATCTGTATGTCAGTCCTACACTTACACCTGTTGCCACAACATGGCTAAGAAAACACTTGTCTATGTTGTAGTTCATTGCTGTAAACTAGAATGTCACAGCAGTAAAACAAATGTTGTACACCCTGTACTAGAACCCAGAACCATCTTTACTCCAGCCCTACACTTACACTTGCTGTTACAGGATTAGTTATATGGTATTGCTGATTTATCTATTCTTTCTTAAGGTCTCGCTGTTAACCTCCTTGCAGCATAGCTTAGTGGGTTTGCATGATGCCCAATAGTATTATTTGAATGCATCCAGTTTCTATTTTTGGCTGTCTGGGTCCTGTATGCTCCTGGGCTCCAGTTTGTGCACTGCTGCACTTCATGGAAATCGAATAAACATAGTCAAAGCTGCCATTCAGTTTCCTCATTTTTCCATGTTTGTGCTGAGCAGCCCAGTGCTCAAACACTGGAAAAGGAAAAAAAAAGAGAGAGAAAGGGAAAGTTTTAGTGCATTAACACATGCTGCCACAGAGTCAGTTAAGCAGCAAGTGTGTTTCATAGACTCAGTAGATAGTACCTGTCAGACTTTAGCAATGCGGCTCACGTTTGCACACTGTAGGTGTATATTGCAATTCTATATACTTTGCTAATTGTTGTGCAATGGAAAACTAAATATTATTATTACTGCTTATTGTCAATTGCTTGTGTATGACATGACAATACATGGGGGAAAATTAAAAAAAAAAAATGAAGATCCTATTTCACAGTATGTCACATATTTACAATACAGCCATGTGTTGCCCCCCTCCCTCAAGCACTGAAAATCTGGTGTCTCAGTACTTTTTCCACACAGATTTCACCTACATGACATAAAGTAATATCAAATGTTGTGTCATATGCAATCTGTATCAATCTGGTAATATGCAGAGCTACAGCTATTGACCCATAAACCTAACAAGCCTTATCTGCAAGGCTAGGGAAGAGATCTGCATGGACCTTATTCACAGGGACATAGTTGACCTTCAACACACTTGAGTCGACCCATGTTGTGTTTGTCAAAGATAGATATTGCCTATTGAACCTCATGGACCTCTTTGATACAGACCCCGAAGACCTGGATAATGGATAACAGGACATGTCACCTATGTTCAATTATCCAAGGCCTTTGACAATATCCCCCATTCATGTCTCATAGTGAAAATGTCCCATTTGGGAATTAAGCCATACAGTACTAGCTGGGTAGGCAACTGGCTCACCAACAGAACACAAACTCTCAAAGTCTGGACTGCACCTCCACCACTACCCCACTCACCAGTGGAATACCACAAGGATCTGTGCTGGGCCATCAACTGTGTGGGAACAATTTCCCTGAAGTGCAGCCACCAGTAGTTGGCCTGTGATTTATCATGCTTGCAGATGACTGTTAATTGGACACACTCGTATAGATTACCCCAGTGATGGTAACATTGCAGAAAGGGCTGAAAGAGAAAAATAAATGGTGCCAAGCTCACAGACCAAACCTTACAGCAATCAATGCCTCATTGTCTCCTTTGGCAATGAAGTACCCCTGTTAATTATGATATACATAGCACCCCTTTCAGCTCAAACACAGTGTTGTGAGACGTGTGAACATGTTTGTAGCAATCTATACTTTCATCACAATGTGTCTATACTGATAAGACACACATTCTACATTGCGCACATCATACATATGGACATCACATCCAACACCAGGGAGGTCATAGCTCTGTTGTACACCACCCTTATCAGACCACTAATTGAGTAAAAGGTTCCCTTGTGTCTGTACCTCACCAGACAACTGCCACAATTGGAGAAAAAATAGAGGTTTGTGACTGGGAGAATGCAGGCCTTCCAAACATCACATACATGGAAAGACTACAAGACCTGTCATTGTACTCAGTTTTCCTGCAAGCTACTGAGAGGTGGCTTTTGACTGACCTACAGAGAAGTCTCAGACCCTGCCCTACTGGAAATGCTGGACATCTAGAAATCAAATGGGACAGGAATAACTTGGGCCAGGGTTCCCAACCTAGCCTGTGACATAAACAGAGCATGCAGGGGAGACAGAAATATCCCCCAGCGACTCACACTCCTCTGTTATAGGCTCCCACTGCATGTGAAGCAGTGCTTCTCAATGACCCTGTTCAAGTGCAATCTTCACTACTGGTTGGGTGATTGTGAAGTCACTTCTAAGCTGGTACCTGTGTCCCTCAATGACAGACTTAGCTGTTGCTGTTCACAAAATCGCTCTGCTAACAACGACCATCTAAATATGCTTAATAAGTGTACTTGTGTTTTTACAAAGATAGGCATCTATTGCCTCATGTATACTGACAACCATGTACTCATAAAAATTACAAATACAATATGTGAGAGATGCAGCTATACAATGAATCTAGAATAAATGCTCTCTTTGTAACAACAAACCAGATATCAAACAGGTTGTCAGCACACACACTGCACTAACCCAACATACCATATGCACAGCACATAACCTCACATACATAAAGTTAGTCATTAGAAGCTTACTAAAAGAGCAGAAACCTTGCAAATGCAAACCTTCTGCACACATTATAGTCCCAACAGAGCCCACTAGACATAAAAACAAACATAGTGAGTCAGCCTTTAAGCCCTTAAGGCAAAACATATTAACACCAATGTCTTTCTCACAGGAAAATACATTGTGAGACACACAGATGCCCCCCTCACCAGGCTGCACAAAAAGAAAGTCATGGTCAGCTACCTGTCAAGTGCCAGGATCTTCAAAGTAATGTACACACTCAACTATCTCAACAACAAACACAGTTACACCTCTGTCATACTCCATGTTCAAGTTAATGACTTGAAATATACCTCACTGGACTATATCACAGCCCTTAATGTAAAATAAAATACTCAACATACTAGTAATAGGATACTCTATTGTCAGGCATGTCCCACTCACTAGGCTGAATAAGGAGAAGGTTACTGTGAGCTGCCTGTCAGGTGTCAGGATCCGCCACATAACACAAGCACTCTGGTCACTCCAGAACAAGTACAAATATGACTCTGTCATTGTCCATGTTTGTGTAAATGACGTGAGCCATACCTCCCTGGACTACATGAAAGAAGACATGGAAGAGCTCTCTGATCATGTAGCCCAGGCCGGTATGACTCCGACCCTGAGTAGCATCTTGCCCTCATCAAGAATGATACCACGGTATAAAGTAAAAATTATCAATTTCAACAAGTGGCTATGTTTCTGGTGTTATTCAAAGGGGATCCAGTGTCTGTCCACCTGAGATGATATGCTCGACAAGCCATGCTGCTTCACTAGAGAAGGCTTGCACCTGTCACCCTTAGGCTTTCAAATACTGGCCAAGGCTCTTGTCACCCCCATAGTGCCTTTTTTAGGCAAGGCTCAAAAGACAAACCCACCGCCGTAAATAGCACAAGTAACAAAAAACTGAGGGTAATGCTACTCAATGCCAGAAGTCTAAACCTCAAAATGCACGTACTCGAGGCACTCCTCAGTATGGAGAAAATCGATATATGTGCAGTAACAGAAACCTGGTATAAGGCTCCAGAGAGTAACCCAGCACTATCAGGCTACATCTCATACCATACATTTCAGCCACAGAACCCAGACCAAAATACAAAAGGTGGGGGCGTATCCATATTCATCAAGGATACCCACACCTCCAGGTTAGTGGCACAGCACGATGCTTCAGAGATCATCCAAGTGAAACTAAGAACAGACAAAATTGAAATTCAAATTGTAGCTTGCTACAGATCATCCACCATGTCCCAGGACCCCCATTCCACATTTCTGGAAACACTGGGAAACATAAAGGTCCTACCAAACATCCTAATATTGGGTGATTTCAATTACCCAAACATTAACTGGGAGAACTTCTCAAGTACTAACTGCCTTGCCCAACATTTTCTAGAATTTATAAACTCAAATGCCCTGTATCAACTGGTCAACACTCCCACCAGAGGTGACAACATATTGGACCTGGTCATCACCAACATGGGCGACCGGTGTTCCACACCAGAGGTCAACCCCTTGCTGGTTAGATCTGACCATAAACAAATCACTTTGGATATCCATATTCCACCCGCACCCCCGGACAAGGAAACTACCATGAAAAACTTTTCAAAAGCAAACTCCATGTTACTTAAGACCAAGGTGGAAAGTTTCAAAGCCCCCATGCTAAAGGATAATTCTGTCCAAGCTGCAAAATCCTTTGTTAATGCATTCTTTGGGCACCCACAAGAATGCATGGATAATGATATCCCAAGCAAAAACAAGACTCACTCCTCCAAGAAAAGGAAACCAGTCTGGTGGACCCCTGCCATAAACAAGCTATACAACAGAAGGAGGAAACTAGTACAGAAAAGAGTAAAATCCCAAGAAGGAAATCCATCCCTGATCAGTATGAGCAGGAAACTACGATCCCTCATGAAATCCTCCAAGACAAGCTTCGAAAGAAAAATTGCTAAGGACTCCAAAGATAACCAGAAGGCATTTTTTAGCTATGTCAAGAATCTAAGTGGCAATGCTCATATATGCTTGGAGTTAGTGTAGAATGGCACAAAATACATTGAACTGACTGATATCGCCATCATCCTGGCAGACAGGATCAGTGCAAACTTCACCCTCCTCTCACCCCCAAAAGGGCCCATAACCATACAAAAAGAATGTAGAGCCCCTGAAATCACAGACACTCAGGTTAAAGCAGTCCTCTCCAAAGCCAAAAACACAGCATCAATGAGACTGGACGGTGTCCCAGGCTGCATCCTACATGAGCTCAAAGACGAACTAACCCCTCACCTAAATACACTGTTCAAACTCAGCCTCTCCACAGGCTACATACCCATAGAGTGGCGCTCAGCAGCAGTTATTCTACTCCACAAAGGTGGAGCCACAACAGACCCTGTGAACTATTGCCCTATAAGGCTGACTAGCTTGGTCTGCAAGGCTATGGAGCACATCATCATGGAACTCATTAACAGAGACATTGAGAACCTCCAAACACTGGACCCTACCCAGCTTGGCTTTGTTAAGGGTAGATCATGCCTCCTAAACCTGGTGGACTTCTTTGAGACAGTTACCAAGGCTATAGACGAGGGAAAGGTGGTACACACAGCCTACCTAGACCTCGCAAAGGCCTTCAACACCATTCCACATTCTGTTATTATAGACAAGTTCACCAGCCTGAACATAAACCCCTACATCACAAGATGGGTTGCCAACTGGCTCACAGATAGAATCCACATGGTGAGAGTTGCGGGAGCTAGGTCTGACTCTAAACCAGTTACAAGTGGCGTTCCCCAGGGCTCAGTCCTACCACCCCTCCTGTTCGCATATACTTCTCAGAGGTATAGGCAAGCACAGGAGGACTATGGCTGACCAAGTTTGCAGGTGACTGCAAACTAGGGCCTATAACTGACTCTCTGGCTGACACAGACATCCTCCAAAAGGGTCTCACTGAGATGGATACCTGGTGTCAAAATCATGGCCTCAAGCTAAATAACAAAAAGTGCATAGTCATCCCCTTTGGAAAAAAACAAAGTACCCACAAACTGCCACATAGGTGGTAGTCCCCTAAATATGGAAAACGTGATAAGGGATCTGGGGACCCAAGTAGATAGTAATCTCTCCTTTGATAATCACATTGCCAAAGTGGTTAGAAAATCCTTCTATATGGCCCACCTAATCACAAAAGGGTTCGCATCCAGATCAACAGAGGTCATTGTGCCCCTCTACTCATCACTCATCAGACCCATCATAAAGTACAACGCCCCATTTGGGATGTACCTTACAAGACACCTGCAACAGCTGGAAAGACCACAGATGTACCACACTAAGAGGATCACTGGCCTCAAACAGATGCCCTATGCAGCTCAACTGAAGAAACTCCAGCTGTACTCTGTTGCATACTGCCTACTCAGAGGTGATCTCTGCCTGACATACAAGGCCATGTCCAACCCAGAACTGATGGACATGCTCCACCTAAAGAAAACCTTATCCCCTCAAGCCACATGCTTTAGTGATCTAAACCTCACCACAACAGTAAATAAAGTCCCAGAGACTTCCCATGCTTTGGAACAAGATTCCAATCTAGATTAGGCAGAGCTCCTCGCTAACACTCTTCAAGAGAAACCTTGACGAGTGGATGGGAAACATAAAGTTTACCCCAGGGATCACTTCAGTAGCTCTGCTAGACAGAGACACAAGGAACTAATCTAAGGGGGTGGCAAAAGCCAACACATTTTGGCTAGGCTTATAAATGCCTTCGGGATGATAGCCTAGTACCTACCTATGAACCTATGAACCTGTATGAAGAGAGATATGACTGAGCTGTCACATTATCTGTCCCAGACAGCTATGCCTGTAGCCCTAAGCAGCATTCTACCTTCACCCAGGATGATACCTCAATACAAAGAAAATAATTATCGACTTCAGCAATTGGCTTACCTATTGATGTCAGTCCAGGGGGATCCAGTATTTATTAGTCTGGGAAGATATGGTCAACAGACAATGCTGCTTTGCCAGGGATGGTCTTCATCTGTCACCTCTTGCCTTTCAGTTACTGGCCAAAGTACATGCCACTACCATAGTGCCTTTTTAGGCAATGTCATAAGAACCAAATTCCTGACATAAAAATATCCTCAAAAGGCAAACTCAGGGTTATGCTGCTTAATGCCAGAAATGTAAATCAAAAACTACCCTGAATGGAGGCACTACTTATTTGGGAAGATGACAATGTTTGTCCAGTCACAGAAACATGGTTTAGGGCCACAGAGAGTACTCCGGCCATAAAAGGCTATAATGCCTTCCACATGCTCAGACTACAAAGAGGATGTGAAAGAAAGGTGTATCTGTCTTCATAAAAGAAAAATACACCTCAAGACTGGTTAAGTAGTACAAGTCCCTAGAGTTACTCCAAGTCCAACTAACTATAGGAAAGCCCCCTCCTTCATGTCATTGTTAGCTATAGGTCCACCAACATGAAAGATGCAAGCAACACAGTGCCTTCCTGGACCTACATGAGTCACTCATAATACAGCCAAACACCCAAGGCATGGGTAACTTTAACTATCCTTCCATCATCTGGGATACACATACGAGCTCAAACATGCTCACCCTAAGGTTCCTGCACTTTGTAAACACAAATGCTCTGGAACAGTTAGTCTGCACCCTCCAAGGGGATGGAGTGTCCTTGACCTAGTAGTCTCCAACATAAAAGATCACTGTCCCACCCCATGTGTGAGATCCTCCCTGGTAAGGTCTGACCATATATCAGTCATGTTCAGTATTACAATCATACCCGACCCCTCTCCAAGATCCAAAAGGTTGAAAAGTTTCTCCAAAGCAAACTGTAACCTCCTAAGTGATGGCATATGTAGTTTCAAACTTCGTGTCACCACTGACAGTAAACACTCCTATATAGAGGTGTACAGAAATGCCCTGTATAAACAGCTTTACAAGTGTATAGACTTAACTGTATCAGAATGGAGAAAAACTTGCTCACAAAAAAGCAAGCCACCCTGGTGGACATCTAGCATAAATCGATTATACAACATGAGAAAGAAACTGATGTCCAGGAATTAGTGGGAACAGTCTCAGCAGAAGAACACCCACATAGCTTGAACAAGCAAATGAGACATCTTGTAAAGACTTCTAAAGCTAATTATGAAACTAAATTAGCATCCAATAGCTAAAGATGATCACAAGGCATTCTTTAGCTAAGCATGTAATATAAAAAGGAAGGCCCAGCTTTTCAGTAAATTCAAAGTGGAAGGTACCCAGTCATCCTAAACCTGAAGACATTGCCAACCTGTTAGCAGACAGGTTTGGCAAAAGTTTCACACCTCTGTCTCCAGCAATCATACACCAAAACATACCTGTCACCAGTTCTCTACTTATTATCTCCAAAGAACAGGTCATACCCACACTAGCCAAGGCCAAAAACACAGCCTCTATGGGACTGGATAACATCCCAGGCTTTTTACTAAATGGTGTAAAGCAAGAGTTAGTGGAAATACCAGGTACTCTCTTCAACAACAATCTAAGTACTGGCTTTGTCCCAGCAGAGTGCAAAACAGCAACCATACTCCCCTTGCACAGAGGTGGGCTTTCAACCAACCTGGGGAACTATAGACCATAAGCCTGACCAGCCTTGTCTGTAAGGCCATGGAGAGAATCATCTTAGACCTTATCAACAAGAACATTGGTGACCTTCAAACTCTTGACTCAACCTAGTCTGGCTTTGTTAAGGGCAGATCATGCCTGTTAAACCTAGTGGAATTCTTCAAGAGTGTCACCAAAGCCCTGGATGAAGGCAAATCATTACATACTGCATATCTTGACTTGGGCAAGGGCTTTGACACTATCTCCCACACAGGTATCCAAGAGAAACTGACCCAGCTGGGGGTTAACCCATACATCATTAGACGGGTAGCTAACTGGCTCACCAACAGTACTCATGCAGTTTTACTTATGGATTCCACTTCTACCAGCAGACTGATTACCAGTACTGTTCCACAAGGGTTTGTGCTAGGCCTCCTACTGTTTCAAATATATTTGTCAGAAATTCAGGTGATAACGGATGGCCTTTGATTCACCAAATTTGCTAATGACTGCAAAATGTGTACAATCATTGAATCCTCAGATGATGTCAACATACTATAAAAGGGGCTTACATATATAAATGATTATTGCCAAAGCCACAGACTTAAACTTAACCTCAAAAACATGCACTATTATCCCTTTCAGCAAAGAAGTATCTGCAGATTACACTATTAATAATATCCACCTAAGTTCCAACACAGTGGTCAGAGATTTGGGAATGCAGGCTGATAGCAATGCCAGCTTTAATCAGCATATGTCCATGGTGGTAAGGAAGGTCTTTTACATCGCACAACTCATAAGTAAGGGCATATCATCCAACACTGAGAATGTTATCAACCCATTGTACTTGTCCCTCACCATACCAATAATAGAGTACAATGCTTCCTTTTGCGTCTACCTCACCAGAAAGCTACAGTAGCTGGAGAGACCTAAGAGGTTTCTCATCAAGAAAATCAAGGGACTTACATGACCTACATGGATAGACTGAAGGCCCTGTCACTGTACTCTGTATTGTATAGACTGCTGAGAGGTGACTTGTGCCTAGCCTACAGAGCACTCTCAAACCCTGCCTTAATGGAAATGTTGCACCTCCGCAAATCAAATGGGACAAGACTCACTAGCTGTAATGACCATAACCTCGCCTGCGACATCAACAGGACATGTCGGAGAGATGATATGTCTCCCAGAGATTGCCACAGATATAGAGCAAACTCCCATTTCACATGAAACGGAGCTCCTCAATAACCTGTTTAAGAGTAACTTGGACAATTGGATGGGAAATTGTAAAATTACCCCTGGAGTTTCACCTATGTCACACTTAGGGGCAAGCAGTGCTGATCATGGATTCATAAATATGAACTACATATCTTGGTCTATAATGGTGCAAATTCACTGCATCTGAAAAGGCTCTAGGGCCATTAGTCTAGTAACCTGTTATAAACCTATGAACCTAGGGCCATTATGGTGGTAGCCTTGTATAAACATATGGAGCTATGAAATTAAGCAGGCCTGTCAACATCTTGTCTCACACATGTCCTGCTGATGCCATGTACTATAAGTTCAGCTGCAGTGTTCCAAAAGTGAGACTTGTGCCATGGTGCTCGCATTAAGTACTGTGTTCTATAGTCTGTGTACTTAGATAGGTAGGGGTTCTATTCTCACTGCAGGCAACTGTGTGTGTATGCGTGCATGTGTGTGTGTGTGTGTGTGTGTGTGTGTGTGTGTGTGTGTGTGTGTGTGTGTGTGTGTGTGTGTGTGTGTGTGTGTGAGTGTTTGCTTGATATTATCAAGAACCTTTTACCACAGCATGTGGGACACCATCATTATCATATTCTTAACAGAAACTGCTGATATCATCAGCAATATCAGATGTTTGGATATCCAGTCATCCTACTAGTGCATGCTTGGATGCCAGGCAGATGTCACCTCATTCTACACAAGACAGGTTATAGTGACATGGCTTATAATCAATCCACATACGCCATGGCCTGATTTGTAGGCCCGATTATCTTGCTGAGAAAGCCCTGTGGTCTCTCCAGCTGCTGCATGTGTCTGTTGAGGTACATGCAAAAGAGATCATTATACTGTATTATGGTTCTGATGAGGTTTGACTACAGTGCTGTCATACAATCCTAAGAGCTGAATATAATGATGTGACTTGTGTGCACCATACATTTGTATTGGAAAATCATTAGAGACAAGTTAGAAAGTAATGATACACATAGCAGTTTCTAACAACAGCATTCACTATACAATTGTAAAATTATGATGCTATCAACTGTCTAACTTTCTAAGGCCAATATATGTCAAATGTACAATGAGCAGTTCAACAACACAAAATCAGATACACTAAGCACTAAGTTAAATACACACCCTGAACATCAGATAATTACAGAGAGAAGTTAGAAGATAATGATACACATTGTAGTTTCTGACTTCACAAATCTTACAAGAGCATTCACTATACATGTGAAATTTTGATGCTATCAACAGTCTAACTTTCCAAGATCAATATAAGTCAAAAGTACAATAGGCAGTTCAACAACACAAATGCATATATTCTTAGCACTAAGTTAGCTATGCACCCTGAACGTCATAAACAGCTTTTGTATCCCTCAATCCAAAAGATAGAAGACAGGGATATGGCACAAGTATCATCACTTACACAGGGTGTTGAGTGGGGGGACAGGAACCCTAGGCTGACAAAAGGTCAGTGTGTGTGTGAGTGTAAGAATAAGAAGAAGGCAGACATGGGGATAAAACAACAAATGGCCAGTGAGACAAAATGTGTAACTGTTGTGTGTGTGTGTGTTTAGGGGTCCTTCAGGTAAAATTGATGTGTGAGTGTCTGCATGAACACTGCCAAATTCTGTGCTAGATCTAAGTCTTGGTCTGTCAAAAAGAACTGGCTCTGCCAAGAGTTGCACTTGCATCTCCACATCCATGGTCAGATGCTGTGCTGTTATCTGAATGTGACTGATGTCTGCTGGATCAGCTCCCTTCACAGGGATGCCCAGGATCATAATCACATGACCTGCCACGTCTGGATGTAGACAGCACACTCACTGACAGTGCAGTGGAAGTACTGCCACTATGGGAGTGTAATCAGGCATGACTACATTGGCTGACAGCAGATGGTGTGTTTGAACTACACCCAAGAGGATGCCAGTCCCCTCCCAGCAGACATTCCATCACAGACACTGCTCATTTCATGACAGCCCCCCTCGGTCCATCAAATATACCCATTGCTGGAATGTGTCATTCATCCAATTCAGTGAATTGGCAACAAGGTGGAGGCAGTCATGCATGTCAGACTGCACCACATCCACAACCCTGGGCATTTGTCTGAAGCACCTATGGAATGTGACTGCGCCTCCTTGATGTTCCTAAACATACGTTGGGTGACATGGTAAGTGGCACCTGCACCAGGTGGAGGAGGGACAGCAGGGCCCTCTGAGCACCACTATCAATCCTCCCATGTGGCACCTAACCCACACTTTAGCTATGGCCAAACTCAACAGGCACTGAAGCCGCAGTAGCCACACTTCCCTGATCAATGTCTTTGCTCTCCACCAGTCTAATATCTGTAGGGTCAGTGGACTAGGTAGGTGTAGGCCTACTGGCTGTGTCAGATGAAAATGCAGAGGATGGCTGTATATCAATTAAAAAAAAAAACATGCAAGGCCACAGAGATCCCAACAAATCCAGTTCAACAACTTGAAACATAATATTAGCACTTTAATTTTATTTTATAATAAAACTTCATCAGATCTGAAAACGTTTTATTATAAAATAAAATGAAAGCACTAATATTACATTTCAAGTTGCTGAGCTGGATTTGTCGGAATCTCTGTGGCCTTGCGTGTCTTTTTATCAGTTTGTTTTCAATTTTGGTTTGGTATGGCTGTATATCAACATCTTTGTCAGATTCAAACTCTGCACCCCTCAACTGTGCCTCAGTTTGGCTACCATCATCATCAAATCCTGCTGATATACTGACATCAGGTGGCACATGGCCCAAACTCCCACTGTCATGATCACCTGTGATAAAAAGCAAGAAACACAGGAATACATTAATACCTGCAGTACTAAAGTGCAATATATGCTAATGAACAGTGCTGCCACTTTTACAGACAGTACAGCAATACACACAACAGGCCTGAGATAAAAATCACACACTACAGTATTTCTTTAAATTGCTCAGCAGTACTGGCATAAAAATATTTTGCTTTCCATCTGCAGAAGATATACTGTACTGTACTCCAGATAGTCCTGGAAGAAGTTAAGCAAGAAGAGCAAGAAGTAAGGGCAACATCATCACAATTAACAGTAACATGGGGTAATATATATACATATATATATATATATATATATATATATATATATATATATATATATATATATGTGTATGTATATATGGGTCCACTACAGAATCCTGAAAGCTCATAATCCCGAAGCCCAAAATCCTGAGACCAAAATCCCAAAAATTCAAAATCCCGAAAGCCCAAAATCCTGAAACTCAAAATCTTGAAAACACAAAATGGACATACTGACGTCATTGTGGCTTTGCTATTGTTAGCCCTATGGTGTTAGGTCATGCGTTGGGTTCAGGTAAGTGTGCGGTTGGTTTTATGTTAGGGTTAGGGGTGGTTTAATTGAGTTAGGGTTAGGGCGCAGGTTAGGCATGTATGCAATAGTGACAAATATTGGGGTTGGGGGCGGTTTAAGTGAGTTAGGGTTAGGGCGCGGGTCAGGTGAGTGTGCGATTAGTGATGGACGTTAGGGTTAGGGTTAGGGTCAGGGTCAGTTGGTAGATATTAGTGTCTTTATAGTGACATATTAGCATTATTTGTGTTTTCAAGATTTTGAGTTTCAGGATTTTGGGCTTTCGGGATTTTGAATTTTCGGGATTTTGGTCTCAGGATTTTGGGCTTCGGGATTATGAGCTTTCGGGATTCTGTAGTGGACCCATATATATATATATATATATATATATATATATATATATATATATATATATATATATATATATCCCTTTATATATGCATTAGGTCTAATGTCAACAAGAATGTGTCTGACATCTCCAATTTTAGCTTATAACTGTAGCAATGATCAATGCCTCCCCCCAAAAAAGACATGTGAATCAGAATTAACTTATTAATTTCAGTTATTTTACTATACATCAGTATTCAAATGTTCAGATAACAAAGCCTACCTGGAAGCTCCTCCTGGGATGTGCTTGTTGTCTCAAGAGGTGTTGCACCCACATGCTGTACATGTTGTCCTGCACTTTTCTGGGAGCTGTCTGGATCTCTGATATTGGACATGAACTGTTCATTGGCGGTTGGGGGGTTCCCTAGCTGGCCCTCTCCTGGTAACCCTTTGGTGATGGCCCACTGCAACTGCTTGCCTGTGTGCAGTAGTGATCATGTCAGTGGCCCTATGGTGTGCCTGTTCATATGTTCTGCTGTGGTCACCCATGGCACTGAGATCTTTTAAAAAATCTATTGCCATATTTTCATCCTCTTTACCATATCTTCACATCCCCTTTCCAGAAGAAAAGCACTATGTTGCCGAAACCCATTGATAATTGCTTGATTTTTGGCATCAGTGAAAGGGGTCTGGGTGGATTGACACACCAGAGTGACATGCTTGTAGGTCTCCTAAAAGACAACAGAAGTATAATACACATAAGTATCACATAATGACAAAAATAACTGTTTCCAGATAAAATAGAAAAGGGAGCCAGTCAGTCTAGAGATGTGAAATACTAACAGTAGGCAGACTGCAAAACAAGGAGAGTAACAAGAGAGGCATATCTTTGTTTATGCCATAACAGAACTCACCTGTGCTATGCCCACAAAAGAACAGTCCATTCTTGTTTGTTCTATAACAGTAACTCATCTCCCCCAACAAAGGAACAGGCAAATGATCCATTTTACTAACAAAACATCTTTGAAATGCTAAAAGTGCTATGAAATAAACTGTCCCTGAAACATTTGTACATATTTATCACACATCATTCCATTTTCATGCATTGTCAGTCATGTGTACCTCTGAAATGGCTTGACAAACATGTCCATACCATCAGCACACTTCTAACTAATGCATACAGGTAAAAGTGTAAAAGCCTTTCCTTCACATTATTCTTAAATACACTCCAGCATATGCAGTCTGTAGGTGACAAAATGGAAGCCTACATGTTGAAGTTCAGTACACCTCTATACAGAAATATCACGAAGAAAAAGTGTTTTTGCAGTCTTCCAAAAATATACAATGCTCCTTACCATCAGTTTGGCTAGCTAAATGTTTGCCTTTTATAATGGGGTAGATTATTAATGGATTGCATATGTCTTTGTCTTTGTTTCATAGATGCTAATTACAGGATAAGAAGCTGAATTGCTTGCTAATAAACTAATCCAACATGGAGGAACTATTCAACAAGATATAAAGCATCCATGTAGACTTCATGCTGATTTTTCCTGCAGATGTTAAAACTTTTGGAGTACAGACATGGAAAGTCTACACAGACAGAATGTTAGGGGATGTTGCTACTTTAATCTATTTTTATGTGCTAGAAGCTGAAGCTAATGGTGCTGCTGCTGCCAATAGGCCTAGGCTGAGAAGAAGAGTTTTCAGGCCATGTTTAACTTACCATAACCTACATGATGTGGAATTTGTAGAGCACTACAGGGTGGACAAGGACAGAGTACAGACACTTTGAGACCTCTGCCAACCTCAACTCAGACCCAGAGCCAACCAAGGGGAATCTGCCTCAGTGGAAACTAATGTATGTGTAATCTCTAGAATCTTACCTACAGGTACTTTTCAGAGATCAATTCCTGGAAGCTATGCTCCAACATGCCAGTGATGACATATATTTTCCCTGTAGCTCTGAGGAGAGGGCCAGAAATATGCAAAATTTCTACAGGGTAGTGCAATACCTTGAAGTACTGGGTATCATAGATTGCACTCATGTAGAAATTGAGGCACTATCTGGGGAACAGGGTAGGCTCTACATTAACAAAAATGGCAATCACTCTATCAACTGCCAAGTCATGTGTAAAGCCAAGGGAATCGTTTTGAAAGTGTGTGCTGGCAACCTTGGCAGTTGGCACAACTCATATCTGGCACACCTCCCAAATGTACCAGATGTTTGCTAGGGGGGATATACCACAGGGACATTTACTGGGGGATGCAGGCTATGCACTGGAACCATGGCTGATAATCCCCATCAGAAATGCACACAAACCCAAACACAGAAGAATGCCATAATGAGGCACACGCTCAAACCAGAAATGTCATAAAGCATGTGTTTTGGCTGCTGAAGTCACGGTTCGGGTTCCTAGATACATCTGAGGGATATAAAGTACAATCTATGGACATGTACAGAAATCTTCACAGTATGTGCCATTCTGCACAACATAATCCTGAGGAAACAGCTGCAGCAGGATCAGCAAGGGGAAGAAGCACACATCTGACCACCAATGCCAAGTTCACTACATTCCAGGCAGATGAGGAATCAAAGGGATAACCACCAGCTGCTGTGGATATAGGCAGACACAGGCATGCTCAGTATGCCCTTGCATTAGCTAAGTGACAATGCACAGCACACTCACTCACCACCCAGGGGCCTAAAACCTTCCTCCTACTTGCATGCATATATTAGCATTGATGCCAGGCAGCTCACACAAACTTTAAATCCCCATGTATTGGCTGTGTACTGCTTGCATCAGAAAAAGTCAGTCCTGAAGTAACACTGTGGGAACTGTTGCATTTACAACATAAGTCCTGAATATGGAGTGTATTGTTTAAAAATATTATGGCATATCCTTGTATTTCATTACTGGTACAGTAAGCAAGTAAATGGTGGGAGAGTTATACAGAAATTAACATAACACATGACAGCAGAGGCGTATTTGACTTATATGTGTCCATTAGTAAGTAGTAGGCCTCAGGCATCAAAGATTCACACAGTCATAACTCTCAAAAGTACTGATGATCACTGCATGCCCTCAGTTTAGCACCATATGTTTGTACTGGAAAATCATTAAAGAAGTTAGAAAGTAATGATACACATTGCAGTTTCTCACTTCACAGCCCTCGCAAGATCAACGAACAGGCAGGATACAAAACAAGGAGAGTAACAAGAGTAATGTAACATTGTTTGTGCAATAGCAGTAACTTACATTTGCCCCCCTCAGAAGAACAGTCCATTCTTGTTTGTGCCATAAGTGTAACTCACATTTGCTCACACCAAAAGAAGAGTCTATGCTTGTTTGTGCCATAACAGCAACTCAACTTTATTTCCCCTTCAAAAGAAGTGTACTCTTGTATGTGCCACAGCAGTAACTCACTTCTGCAACCGCAGTAGAACTTTCTGTGCTTGTTTTTGCCATCTAACCAGCCCTTCAGTTTTCGGCAACTGCATATTGTATTATTTCCAGTTAATATCTTCACACATTTTAAGGCCAATGATATAGAATGACTTACATACTGCATGTGTCAGAGAACTGGTCAGATAACTGATGAATGACCAAGAACCACAGAATGGTAGGACAAAGGTGTATTTTGCAAGCAATAATCATAACAGGCTGTGTGATCACTAAGTGCACTATGTCCAAATATAATAAATTTAATAAATGTACTAATAACAGTTTATGGTTTGATATCAGTGTGCATTCTGTTGTAGTTAGTTGTATGAAGAATGACTTCAGTTCTTTGCTGCAAAGCTGTTTGTGACAAAGAGGGATAAGGTACCCATCCTGTTTTATGAAAGTGTACTGGAGTGAGAGTTGAAATCCGGACCCGAGTTGAAATCCAGACCTATGTAGAAATATTTTGTGTCTACTAACATTTTCTATTGAGTATGTTATAGATTGCTTTTCCTCATTTCAAGTATTTCTCCCATTTTTACTGGATAAGTAGGCCACTTAGAAAGTAGACAGCCAAAAACTGAAAATGGATACATTCAATCAACACTATTACCTGTGGCTACAGGTATAAGTGTAGGGCTGAAATACAGATGGTCCTGGATTCTAGTACAGTGCGTGCAGGCTTTGTTATTGTGACATTGCAGTTTATAGCAATGAACTGAAACATGAACATATGTTATTTCAACTCTCTTGTGACAACAGGTGTTAGTGTAGGACTGTCATGCACATGGTCCTGAGCTCAGCATATTCTATACACCTTTACTGTTGTTCCACTTCCCATTATAGTCACTCTCACTTATAACACTTGACATAGTGTAGCTGATATTAGTTATATGTATGAGGGTTGAGACATTAATATTGTGTCAGTTATTTATTTATCTATGTATTATCACATATGTTATCAAATGGATGACTCTGGGTAAACTGTCAGTATATTTCTGCTCTCTGAGCCTCTGGACTACCATGACCTTCACATTTGCCACCCATACACAACTGTCTGTAGATCAAATAACCTTGAAATTGCATTGCTTGCCACTGCTATGCACCACTTACCATCTCATACCATATTTGCATGATGGTGCGAGGTGCACAACAATTTCAAACAGTGTGCACACTCCCAGTAAACATGATAACTGGAATTGGTGGGAAACAAGCATTCTCTATTGCTCTTGAGATGTGATAGACATGTCAGGTGTTTGTGGAGAGGGTGATAGATTTAGGGCTCAGAGGGTGTCCAGAGTCCAAGATTTTTGCTGGAATCCTAATGAAACACCACAGTGTCATGTTGCTTCAGGGGTCTATTCTGGGTACCAGTATAAGTCAGAGGATTGTGATAGTTTGGTCTAGGCTGTGACCAGTGCCACTGGTACCCCTTGCACTGCTGAACAATGTAGTCAGCATTACAATGACCTCCTGAGGAGGAAGAGTGGTACCCTCAATGCTTGGGTTGAGAAACTGAGGATGGAAGACATCCCACAGATGTATGAGTATCAACTACAGAGAGTACTTGTGAAGCTTAAAAGCTGAATATAGGCAAGACTGGTATTCATAATGGTGTTCTGTTCTTTTCTGTTTTTTCCATAGCTGCCATGGATAAGGAGTGCAATGTTAGGACCCATGGCACAAGATTGGTAAGGAGGGAGGCATGGGGTATGTATGCAGCAGAAGAGTAGTGTTATTGTAGCATTAAAATTTAGTGATAGCTTGTTTGGTATTTTATGCAGTTGTATCAAATTGGGCATGCATATCTCAATGGTAAAAGCAAGTATGCTTGTATTAATTTGTAGCACAAACTAAGAGAACAATATTAGACTTTAGTCAGAGGTGGTGGGTTCAAATACCACCTAAGTATACAATACTGTTAATTCTTCAATTATGTGTAACATAAAGGTTTAAAGTAAAATATCTATACCAATGGTACCCATGCCCTGCTGTAAACTGTAATTTGTACAACTGGAACACACATCTGTGCAATATATGCACATTTAAAGGAGCACTTGCTGCAATCTGCAGTATAGTGTGCATCTATTAGGAGTTGCTAGTCTTAAAAGTAATAGTTATATGTTAGGGGGTGGTAGTCTTAAGAGTAAAGGTTAAGATGATAGAGTCAAATGTATTAATGCATTGTATATTACATATGAAGGTATTAATCTTATCTCTTTTTTTTGTCTCACCCCAACCCTTATCTTTATCTTTTTTTTGTTGTTGTTTTTTTTATTATGTGCTGTCACAATATGCCCATGTCATCAATGTGTACTACATCACAAAATGCTCCACAGCACAGCAGGATAGGACTGCCCCACAGGATCCACCTACACCCACTCCTGTAGCCCCAGCACCATTGCTCAGCACATCTGGGAGCAAACCTGGCAGCACCACATCTGCTGCCCTACATTACCTGCCCCCCTCAGATAGTCCTGCCCCAGAGGATAGTCCAGTGATTGCCTCTGGGAGCAGTGACAGAGATGGTAAGCTTATCACCCATGCTGAACTGCCAAAGAAAGTATGAAGGATTGTGAGTCAGACTGTTGGTGTATGCCTACACTGGATGGAGGGGCCTCTCTCCCTCATTTTGCATAGGGCCAGAAGGAGGAGGAGGGGACAGTGAGTGATCCAGCCTGTGTAGAAGTGAGGTGACAGTGATGACAGTCCAGTGCGTGAGGACTTGATTCTCATTGTCACCCAGCTTGATGACCATGGGTCCTCAATTTCCCCACCCTCATCCATCTATGATGTGCACTGACCTCTTGTGTCCATCACTATCCCTGTGTCTTGTTTGTCTTGTCTGTTTGCAATTGCTTCCTCACCTACCCAGTTTACCAGACCTAGACATACCTACACCCCTTCTCCAACTTTCCTCTCTCTCTCTCTCTCTCTCTCTCAAAAAAAAAATTGGCACCTATCCCACAAAAAAAAAAAAAATGATTTGGTACAATTGGCTACACAACATGATTGTGTTGTGGTCACCCCTCTCTCTGGCAGTTGTTGTGTCTTTCGGCTTTTCCTGGTTAGGGGCCGCCACAGCAGAACTCCGGTCCGCTAATGATTGGCAGTAGATTTTTATGTGCCGAGTTGCCGGCCCTGACGCACAACCTTCAACGAAGGTACACCCATTCACGCATGTCTCCAACAGAAGACACTCTAGCTGAGAATCGAACAGGACGTCTTACTGTGAGGTGACAACACTACCACAGCACCACCACCGCAGTACCCCTGTCTCTGGAGTGACATTCCAAATTCAGCTAATATTCTGCATATATTATCATTGTTTACTGTTGAAGAAATGGATAGCTATAGTTCTTTCCTACCTCCCTCCTGGACATTCCTGTATTACTTTCCACTTGTTCTTCCACCTGCTTGTTCCCTATTTTACCACTGTCCCATCTTACCCATTTCTTTTCTTTATTGCATTATTGCACAATGGTGCAAATTGTTCACTAACACACAGCAATGGTAATACGAAAGTTCTTAAAAGTATTTGATTCAGTTGTATTCAGACCTAGTACCATCTGACCCCAGAAAGAAATGTATTACTGCATTAACTGCATTAACACATAACCACCACAGAAGCAGTTAAGTATCAGGTGTCTTTGAGAGACTCAATACTAGCTGTCAGGTGTTAGCTTTCCCATTTCATCACTGTCCTATCTTCTCCATTTCTTTTCTTTAATGGATTATTGAGTGATGGTTTGCATTGCACACCAACATGCACCAATAGTAAAGCAAAAGTAGTTAAAAGTACTAGATACAGCTGTATTCCATCCCAATACCATCTGTCCCAAAAAAGGAAAGTGTCACTGCATTAACACATACTGTCACAGAGTCAGTTAAGTAGCAGGTGTATTCCACAGACTCAATACTAATTGTCATACTTTAGCAATGCTGCCACTGGAAGAGTTACAAGACATTCCTTTATGTACTACTCATTCTTAGGATCTCCCTTTTGTCCATCACCCAACACCGCGCAAACAAAATAAGCACAGCCAAACTTTACACTCATTCCTCTGTTGCCAGTCATAGCACTTAGCTCCACATCTCACAAGCAATGGCCAAAGATAATAAAATAATAATAAAAAACTGACAGAGAAAAAACAATTTGCACACAAATGAAAAGAAGGTTGGATGTTAATGAAACAAAACCTGTGAATTGTGTGCTGCTTACTTACATTTCCAACCTTTACAGACATACATGTAACACTTCATTTTCATCTTCTTTACTTTCTATACACCCCTTGTCAGATTTTTTCTCATACATACTGTGCACATACCTTTCAATTATATTCCTCTTGTTTATATTTTAACTGTCTTTTTATCCTTCATTGCATTCATTTTCTTTAATTATATCTCAGTTTCTTACACAAAATTTGGGAAACTTCTTTCCTTTTCAAATGATGCTCTTGTCTAAATATTCCTTCTATTTTTATGATCATATTCATATAAATTCTTTTCTTCTTCAAAACTTTTCCCTGCCCCTATCTTTGCTATTCTTTCACAAATTTCTATTTGTTTATTATACATCATCTTTTCCTTCTCCCATTGCTCTCGATCTCTAATTTTAAATATATATTATAAACTTTTATACACCATTGTCCACTTTGACAAACTGACATAAAATGGCTTTGTTGTCATATCATCTTCCCAGAGTTGCCCTCTTTCTAACACATTCCATTCCTGCAGTTTTTCCAGCCAGTCCTTTTCCTTCTTGTAGTATATTTTCATTCACTCCTTTTATTGCCGATACCGCCCTATGATCTGAAAACTTTACTTCCCTGATTCCATCTTTGTTTCTTTCATGTCATATATAAAGAAAATCTAATTGAACTCTGCTTTAAGTACCTGCCACTTATAAGTATATTCTCTCTCTTTACCTTTCTTAACTTGTCATTATTTATACCATCTCCCACCATTTTTACATCTTGTGGCATTTTCCATTTTGCCTTTCATAAATTACAATTAAAGTCTCCCACCACCATAACAGACCTATTTACAATTACATAATTTTAAATTTCCTCATTTTTTTGTTTCAATTATATTTTCATACACGTGCACTACTAGTATTCTAAACATCTTCTGCCCCTTTATTACACCACACACTAAAGCTCTCCCTGCTCCCACCACCACTATATCTAATATGTTAATTTCTTCATTTTTAGTAATACTGCAATGCTTAAACATGTATCACTCCCTATATTCCATACCACTATTCATTTCCGCATCATCTCAAATGTCATCATTTTCCTTTTATCTGTAGATATGTCAAGTAAACTAATTGCCATGCATCTATTTTTTCACACCATTCAAACACCATTTTTTCTAACATCACTTTTCATTCTATTCACATTCAGTGATGCTATACTTATAGTAATGTTTTCCTTATTTCTTTTCACTTCATCTTTTGGTGCCCCTTTTCTCCTTTTTACCCTTCCTCCAACAGAAACTTCTGAATATTTTTTCTAACTCAGAGCTTATATCTCCCTGTTCTTATTCCTCTATTTCTAATACCCCAGACCTATTTTCCATCTCCACGGGTTTCTTTTTCATGTATAAGTTTGTGGATTTCATCAAGTACATAGCTTTTCTAAATTTTACTGCCACCCCCGAGTCCCAATCCTTTAATCATTCATTTCCACCATTTCTTGCAGAAAAAAAAAACTTGCCTCAGGGTTCAAGAAAATCCATGTAAGTTCCAAGTAGAGCCTACATGGAATGCATCCATGTACACAGCCACAGTTCTCCCCTCAGCAGTGTGCCCGGCAGTGTGTCATGCATATTAATTTAGGCATGCTGTAGAGGGAGATCATAGTAACATGGATACTGAATATGAGCAAGCAGCAGTGTAAAGGCTGTCCCATACTTGTGGACTTCTAGAAAAATTCTGGACAGGTGGTAAACACAGGACTATATTTATATATATATATATATATATATATATATATTTATATATATATATATATATATATATATATATATATATATATATATATATATTGTATCTTTATGAGATGTTTGCACAGTGCAACATGGTGCTTAGTAATGCCCAGTTGCCCTTATACATATACAGCAGACATCTGGTATATATCTAGACACAGAGACTGGATGTAATAAACTGTATTTATTTATTTATTTATTTATTTATTTAATTTTTGTTTGTACTGTGCACCGTGATGCTTAGCAATGCCAAGCTGTGCTTAAATACATGTAGCAGATATCTGGTATATATTTAAAAACAGAAATTGGGTGTAATCAATTTAATTGTTTTTCCTCCTGCTTGTTTTCACATTGTGGCATGGTACTTAGCAATGCTGCTAGACATCTAAAAATAGAAACTAGATGCATTCAGTTGTTGTAGTTCTGCTTTGCTTAGCAATGCGTAAATCCGCACAGCAAAGCTGTGCAATGTTAACAGGCACCTTAGTCGGATATGGGAATATATACTGCTTCCCTCTATTGTCCAAGGTCTAGATAGGTTGAATCATGACCTACATTGTAGTAGGTCCTGGGTTCAAGTCCTCAGCAGTCCATGTACACAGCCACATCTTGCATTTATTGCTGTGAAAATGTGTTAGGTAACTGAAACATCAGTTTAATTTAAAATAAAAAATTGTTACATTTAGAAAAGCTGTACAATGCTAAGCAGCATTTAAACATGGTCAATGGTCTATATCATTTGAGTTTTGCTAAGCTCGGCAATGGAAGTTTGATTTTTGCAAGTTTGCATAATGCTCAGCTCTGTTAAAATGGTTTGTGCAAGTTTGCGGGATGCTAAGCAATACAGCACTTTTTTTTTAAACTTACAGTATGAGATGAAAGGGTGGAAATGCAACCTATATAAAGGCCAATATGTGGGAATTTCACACCATTCATTAGAGTCTTCATTTAGCTGTTGATATGTCTGGTGCTGTTGGAGAAGGAGTGTACTTTTGTGTGCATAGGTTGGGTGTGCATGAGTCCAAAGTTTTTGTTGGACTCCTGGTTAAGAACTATGAACCCCAGCTGCTGCACAGAGATTACCAGGGCTCAGAGTGTAAGTCAGAGGCCTGGGATGTTTTGGCTAGGGAACTTATTAGTGATACTGGTATCTCCTGCACTGATGAGCAGTGCCATCACCACTACAGTGACCTGAGGCATAGGAAGATGGGAACCTTGGGCACCTCGGTTCAAGAAGCTAGGGCTGGACAGACCCCCAGATATGTAAGTATGTTTGGCAGTACTTTACAAATGTACAAGCTGAATCTGTGCAAAACTGGTATACATAATGGTTTGCATCTCTTACAACAGCTGCAGAGGAGAGGGTTTGCAGTTGCCAGTCTCATGTTGGGTGCCTGGCTAGGATGAGGCAAGAGTGTGGTAAGTAGGGAAACATCAAAGTAATAACTTGATGCATAACATACTTTTATAATAAATTATTTACAGCTATCCATGGCCTTCATGCCAGACTTGAAGCAAGATTAATCAATAAATTTTAAAGGGTGAAGGTGCTTTGATATGTAATGTTTTCAAATAAAAAGTACTCACTATTCCTGTATTCACTGCATGTGTGTTCTAATCTGTCACCAGTCAAATGTTAAATGTAAGTGACTAAAGACAGCAGAAAAAAATGCCTAAAATAAATGTAATGCAATACCCAGAGTAAGGTTCAAGCCTGTGTTCTGGCTATTTTGTCTGAAATAATGCTGCATATTCCACCCTGTCAAGGAACAAGGTATATGGGTAATTTAGCTGAAGTCATGTGCAGCTATCCATGTGTATAAAAGCCAGATATTAAGGAACATTATCAGTAAAGTTTAAAACACGATTGTGCTCTGATAAGTAATCTTTTCAAATAAGTGTGCATTATTCCTGTATTCACTACATGTGTGTTCTAATCTGACAGCAATCCAACTATTAAATTAAATGCACATTTTTCCTGTAGTCATAACTTTTGGGTTCTAATCCCATGACAGCCAATTAAGAAATTACCTACTGTCTAGTCTACTTAGTGTACAGAAGCATACCTCTCAACTGCCATGATTTTTCAGCATGTTGTGACTACTGCCCCATATGCCTGGTTCTTGATTAGGAGATAAATGACATTACTTGGAAAACAATTTATTGTCAAATCTGTTATCACAACACCTTGCTACTAATGTATGAGCATACTATGTACAAATGTTTCCTGCAGTTCTACCACCATGTGTTAGAACTTGGTCCATACTGTCCCATGCTAACAAGTTGAAAGCTATGTACATGAAACATAATCTATACAATAGTTACAGTCATTGTACTCATAACTGAAATTGTGCATATGTAGAATTATGTAGTAGTAGTCTGTGTAGTAATATTACCTGAGAAGTTACTAATGGTATTTTTCTCCCTCTCTCACCCACCCCCTCTCTTCTTTAATTTATTAATGTAATTTATTATTATGATTTGATATTAATATATATTTTTATAACTACCTCTTATGTTGCCTTATGTATAACTTCATATTGCTCTGCTGCTAAAATACTTTTATTTACATTATTTATTGTGGTGCTTCTCACTATATTCATTTCTATTTCTTTTGATTAATCATTGTTATTTTCTATTATGTTAATATTAACATCTTTTGGTTATGTTTATTTTCGCCTTACGTTTATATTTATTTTCTACCGTGCAACAAGGTAGACCAGTTCCCGGTGATCCACCTACCTTGGCTCCCCCAGCCATGAAACCAGGGCCCAGCACATCTGGGCTGCAGCCTGGTGAAGCCCTGTCTGCTTCTCCTGCACTACCTGGGCTGTTAGGTTGTAGTGCCCTAGAGACTGGAGCTAGGAGTTGAAGTGGAGTGGGTGATTATGTCACCCATGAGGAACTGCCAGGCATAGTTCATAGGCTGCTGCACTGAACTCTGTGCATGCCTATGCCAGATGGAGAGCATGATGTCCATCCTGGTGGGGCAGCCTCGTCACATGTGCCAGCATCAACCACTGCCTCCAAAGGAGCAGTGAAGGTACAGTGCTGACAGTTCCATGGGTGAGGACTTGATTCACATTGCCACGGTGTCTGACATTCATGGTACTGGGATTCCACAACACCCTCCCCAACTAAGGTGTTTACCCTCTTATTGTGTCACACACCAACCTTGTCTGCTGTTTTGCCTGTCTTGTCTGTCTGTAAAACCTTCCTCTACTTCTCAACTTACCTCCCCCCATGCACCTATGTCCCTTCCCCAACATTCCCCTCTCACCTTAAAAAAATGGGCACTTGTCCCCTCCAAGAAATATCGTCCCATACATAGCTCTCCATTTTGCACACATGTCCACTGGACATTCTTAATTTGGTCCAATTGGCTTGACAATGCACTTCTGTTGTCCTCATCCCTCTCTCTGGGGGTGACAGTACAAATTCAGCTAAAAACTCTGTTAAAATGCACAGTTGTTGCTTTACAAGAAATGGATAGCTATGGTTCTTTCCTACACCCTTCCTGCACATACTTACCTGCCTTTCACTATGTTTTTGCCCCTGTTTGCACCCCATTTCACCACTGTTCTATCTCCCCATTTTTCTTTACTTTAAGGATTTTTGGGGGGAAAAACGGCACACTGCATCACTTAGCTATGGTAAATATAGTGCTTCATTGATATATGTGTTTGAAAAAAATATTACACTTGCATCCTATTTCAAACCCAGGACCATTGACCTGCAAAACAGTGGACTAACCCCCAAGCCACACAGCTGCTAGTTAACACAGCTGTTTTAATCAAAATATAGTAATGCTCAAGTTCCCATCATTAAGCCTGTTTAAGTGATGCTGCACATCGAGCCTCAATGCTCAAATCTGCTATAAGATTTAAAGAAAAATAGGACTATAATTGCGGCTCTAGTACAGAAATATAACAGTATAAAGCCATACACATAAGAATATATGTAAGTGAGGTGTCTAATAGCAGGTAACCCTGCAATTATACATACAACATGTAAAAATACACTTGCTAAAACATTAATGGAAAAATAGGATTTTAACTGGGACTCTGGTAGACAAATACAGCACTCTAAAGCCATGCACATAATAATAGATGTAAGTGAGGTATGTAACAGCAGATAACTGTGGAATGATATCTATAACATGTACAAATACACGGCTATAACAGTGAATCTGTAGCTCAGTATGTAAAATGCATTGAGGACATTAGCTTTTAGTACAAATGGTCCTGGGTTCAACTACAGCTGTGTCTAGCATTAAAAAATACAAGTATGTGGACATCAACATTATAAATTGTGATATGTATGTCTGTCTCATCACTTTTTTATTCACCCAAAGCAATACAGATGGATTGTCTGCTTCTAAATAATATAAGCAAAGGCCTACAGATAGGACCAGTCATAACTACTCCTACTACAAAACTAGAAAGTGCAGAGAATGTCAGGTCATGCATTATCCTGAATTCCCAAAGGATCTTGAAGTATGTACTGAAATTGTGGCCCAGTAATATTAGACTGCAGCCTACAATGATTTGCTAATGATATTACAGACAACCACAGCTGCAGAAGTAACATACATATATGGAGGTTGAGCTAGATGCATGGGTTGCCAGCACACATGTAACAGGAGACTACCATGATACAACACATGACTTGGCAGTTGCCCAACTACATGATATAATGGTGAATGTACCCCCTACCTTTTTTCTAGGAAACACCAAGCATTTTGCCTTTTATTCTGTTAGTGATACTTTTGGCTAATATACTTACCTTAAACACATAACTTAATTTCTAGTGAGACTGGTTCCCTCAATCTGGCCCTGCTTATACAACAAGGCTGCCACAGGCCCTTCACTTACTCTTAAAGCTTGTTGTCCTTCGAAGTGTTCACTCTCTCTGCTTATGCCTATTGCCTGCAGCATCAGCTTCAGCCTGTAGCACACTCATCAGTATGTAAAAAGTGGCTGCTACAGACTTTTTCTCTGCAATGATAATGTCCACCCAAGTATATGAGAAAGGGGTTTTAATCTGCATTGAGGCCTTATATCTTGTTCAGTGGCTGCATGGGATTGACTGGTTATACTGCAAATCAGCTGTGTAGGCTGCAATTAGCATTTTGTTAGCACAGATTAATTCAGAGGCAATCACTTGCTAATGAGAACCATGTTAGAAAGGCAAACATCACAATAGGGGAACCACTGTGTATGAGAGTTAGCTTGCAGTGTGAACTCATTAGCATAACATTTATATATATGTACTTTTCATTAGAGGAGTATTGTACTCCATCAGGGATGTAACCATTCTGTTTCCAACATAATGCATATGTTTGAATATACTTAAGGGGAATGGGGATTACATCATTAAGTCTTTCTTAGAACTGCACTGATGATATGTCATTGATCTCCAGATGTGATACACCTACAGAAGAATTAGAGTGCAGTAACGGTACAATGCTTTGGGTTAATTAGGTACACCAGCCTCCTGGAAATTTCCCTTGCTAGCAGTTGTAATACTATACTGCTATTTGTTTGGCATGGTTGATTTTATATATTATAAGGGGGGGGGGGTCCTGTGCTGGATGTGTGATCATACTTCATTGTCTGTCAAGGCACAAACAGGAATAGCTTACTATTGCTACTATCCTACTTGCATCCAGACCCTTTATATATTTGAACACTGTTGAATATGACATGTGTAAGCAAGCGGTGAATACTGATATCCATCCTTTATTGATGTATCTCTACAAACTGTACTCCCACATATGTGACCCTGATGTGTTCCCATTTTGTTGTCTTTCAGGAAATATGTATCCCCTACACTAGGGCCTTTTTACAGATGCTGAAAATGATATAATCCTGGAGGCCTTGCATCAGCACCTTCAACTTCTGCTGTCCAGGGGAAGGGCAAACAAGGAAGAGCAGGTAGCACTGGGATGTGAATGCTATCAGTCACCAAAGCAGGACGTATGAGCAGGTGTGATACCATGCCCCCACTATGATCAATGCCACATGCAAAAGAGCAGTGAATGTGGCCAGGGATGGTGGTGTCACTAGTGGGGGGGCCTATGGCAGGACAACCACTGTCAGCCACTGAGGAATTCTTGGTGAACCTAGGAACACAAGACGTATCCCAGGCATCCATCACATAGTATGCCATGCATGTGGCTGCCACCGTTTCCACACAAGAGGAGTATCCAGGTATGCTTAGCTGGACCAGGATTAGAATTCAGTGTGTCAGGGTCTACATAGTTTTACATGGGTGTCAGGTGTTTTTTTTTTTGGGGGGGGGTGGTAGTACCATACCTCTGAAGTGCACAGATGTTTGCAGAAAGACCAGATTTTTTGCCTCCTATTATTGTTCTCATAAAATTGTGTTTTTTTTTGGCCAATCATTGAGGGTTAAAGTCAGAAAATAATAACACATGTTTGAGTTTCAGACTTCATAGCCTTCAATAAAATTCATACTGATGCAAAACCTGTGATTCTATCAACTTTCTAAGTTTGTAAGAGAAATATTTAAAAAGCATCCCTATTTTTGGGCTTTGTCCCCCCATTTCTATGGCTTGGTTTAGATTTCTTGATCTAAGAGGTTGAGAGGTATGTTAGCAACACTTTGAATATCATGCTCAGATTGTGACCAACATACCAATTAACATAGTAGCTACTGTAAATATAGGTTCTTTTGACATATTACCCTGTTATAGTGCAACATGCAGTGCTGGTAACATTACCTCTCCCTCAAATTTTCACAGTATCATCAGGAATCGGATGGGGCTATGCTCCTGCTCCTGGTAAACACAACGTTTTGTTAGCGATGTAGATTTGGTGCAATGTATTTGCTAAAGTGTCATCCCAGACCTGCTGGCTGGATTGATGTACTGTCTGCATGATTGCCAACTGCACATATATTTTCTGACTGTACACAATTTAGACTCATACCTATGCCCTGTAGGTGTGAGCACACTGACAAATTTGACAGTATTATCAGTACATTACAGATTGCCATATGTGTCAATTTTGCAAAGTTTTGTCAAATGTCAACAACATCATTGTTGACTCTGATGATGATGGTGACTAAAGTGAGGCACATTGGGAGTTGCAGGGGCTGTATCTGTCACAGAGGTTTACATCCCTCTTCTGCCCTCATTATCACTGTACACAGTCAGCATGCCTATGCATACCTAATCCCCTGAGGCCACAGATTTTGGACAGTTGGAGGCTGGGGACATTGAACAGGAAAGTGTAGCTACCATGGCTGAAGTAATTGTTGATACTGGCCATAGCCAAACAGCTAGTGAGGTTCCACCTGCTGTCCCTACACCATTTTTGGCAGGTGTCTCATCATATGTCACTCAGCATATGTTTAGGGCCATCATGGAGACATACGCATATTCCAAAAGGAAGTCCAGGTGAATGCTCAGGGTTATGGATGCAGCACAGTCTGACATCTGTGACTGCCTCCACCATGTTGCTGATACCCTGGACTGGTTGACTAATGCAGTGGAAAGACTTTGATCTGAGACAGATCGCACACTATCTGTCCTAGAAAGCACATTGAATGTGATGGAACATCTGGCTGGATTTTAGCACTGGACTCGTGGATGTAGGTCAGCAACCACATCGGCTGAGAGTCCACGTGGCCATGCACAATCATGCTCCTGTAGTGGCAGCACATCCAGCACTCCAGAGAGGTGTGCTGTCCACACCAAGACATTGCAGACCAAGGGGTCATGGCCCTGGGCATTCCTGTGGAGGATACTGTCCCAGCAGACAGCAGTCACCTTCAGGTAGTAGCCCCACTTCTGACCGTAGGCATGGATGTGCTAATGCAACTCCTAGCAGAGCCTGTTTCCGTGTCAAGGGGTGGAGACAGTGAACTGTCAGCTCTGCCATGCACAGCTCAAAGCTGTCCAACATACAGACATGTACTTCTAGCACAGAGTTTGACTGTGTTCACGCAGACACTCACACATCACTGTCACAATCAGGTCACCTACATTCACACACATCACATTTCCATGGTCCATCTTGTCTGCTTCCCTTCCTGACTCACACACTAGCTTGCCAACCTACTGGGTAAACCTAGGCCTCCTGGACCTCCAACAAAACACCCTGTGCAAGTAATGGTACCTGTGCTACATCCCTTTCATCCTTTTCACTGATACAGGGAAATGAAGCTATGGGTCTGATGCACAGGGTGACTATATAAATTACTATGCATTTGTTTCATCCATTGTTGTCTTTGACATGCCACTTGTACTGGTCACTGACAGATATTGTATGCTGACATTTATAATGAATAAACCACATTATTTTGTGTACATTATGTTGGATGATGTTGTAATATCTATATACTTACACAATGAAAGGTGTCTCATAGCACTGTTTATGTTTCAGTTTCAGGATTATGAAGGACACACCTATGGGTACACAGGTACAATAAACCCATAAACATCAGCGCACAAGGTGGAATGTCAACACAGAAGAAAAAATATCTTCAGAAAGGTAAAGCAGTATAGAAGCATGGCTCCACAGACTCATATGTGTATAATAGGTTAACATGAACAATGGCTTCTTTGTGTGGAAGATTTTCAATATATATATATATATATATATATATATATATATATATATATATATATACATACACACATCTAGTTAATCGCTGTATATTAATCAGATCAGATAATAGTAGTAGAAGCAGCGAGCTTAAACTCGGCCTAAGTCAAACAATAATAAAAAATATATAATTTGAAATATTATACAGAACTACTAAGTATTCAAAAATAATCCAAGCAGGGTAGACCCTTTGTTTCCAGTTGAAAATCCTTTATTAAGTACACAGACAAGTGATCCAAGTAAAACAAAAATAATAGAATAATAGTTTCCTCACAAGCTTTCTAACTATATATATATATATATATATATATATATATATATATATATATATATATACTTTTTATCAGGCAAGGGAGTGGTTTATTGTGCTGCAAAACAAAGTGCATTTGTATACATGTTAAATTTACATACCTTCCCCCATCAGCACCATTCAAGCTGGTCCTGCCGTACTTAGTAGCTGTCATAATAATATAACCCTTATGTACTTTAAATAAAATTAATAATGATGTGGTGCCTCTTATTTAACCAGAATATTAAATCTGTGATTTTATCCAAGATAATATACTACATGGTTGCAAATATATAAACCTTAGACCATTTGGCAATCTAAAATATATATATAAATATATACATATACATTTTGCATGCCAAAAATCCATTGGGTAAATCATATTCTATTTCCACAACCTATTGTTAACACAGATCCCTTTCATCCTTCTAGACTTCTTCAGGTCTGAGTACAAGAACCCTAAAAACTATATACAAAAATATTATTGTATAATTAGCTAGTATTGTTATTACATATCATTTTGAATAAAGTGGAAAAAAGAATAAAAGGAAAAAATGTATGATGATAGAAACAAACTATACACTTCAAATAAAAATTATTTAACATGGTATTTGAAACCAACTGGAAGAATAAACTAAACTAAAATGTCATGTAAACAATGTGACCATTTTTTAAGTTCCAGTACACTTTTAAGGGAACAGTAGTAGTTTAGTTCAGGCTTCCTAAAAGAGTTTAGCTTTAATTGCCACATGAGTTCACATTTCTCCAGCATATTCAAGATGTCTCCTTCAAGATCACCGATGTCTGTGCGATCCAGTATCTGGAACTTAAAACCTGTATGTCTTTTATGAAGAACAAACATTAAATGCATCACATTCATTGCACTGTGCCCTGTACATTACTTTTGTAGCATTACAGTCACCTCCTGCACTGGTCTTAATTATTTTCTTTAAATAAGGGCAATAAAAAATATCACCTTGCTGTATAAATATACAAAATGTACAATTAGCTTCACATCTTTTAGTGTTTCTGTTATATAGTCTAGGTTTAAATTCAACGAAACTTCTAATGGCCTTCCTGTAAACAAAGGATGGGGCTTCACCTAAGATGTTAATCAGAAAAGGGGTCCCTGTGACAATGGCCCAGTTTTCTTCAGTAACATTTTTGATACTGTAATAATCCAAAGTGTATGTCAGTGTGCAGCTATTTTTGCATGTGATATTCTCTTTGGAATTTCTTAGCATTCTCCTACTTGGGAGGTTGAATGAAGGTGTTTCAATCCTTTTCAGTTCCGTAATGGGTTCCAGGATGTTTTTTAACATCTGGCTTTTATAGCATCTCACTAGGAAATCATTCTCTAAGTCGTTCAGGTTTCTCAAAAATGATTCCATCTCTGTGGTATATCTAGCTAATCTATAGCCCTGGGATTTCATCACATTATACTTGGTTTTTGCAGGATGCAGACTTTTACTGTGGATCAATAAATTATCTTCAGTTGGTTTTCTGAATAGATCAGTGGTGATTCTGTTACTGTTGGTGTCATAGGATCATAGGATCATAGGAGGTTACTAGGCTATTGGCCCTGAAGCCCTTATAAGTGTAGCCAAGAGTTTAGCCCATGTTTAGACAAATCAGCATCTGATGCTCCAGTTCAGCAGGACACGGGTAGCATCTCATGGATATAGTTTCTGTTTCCCATGCAGTTATCCAGATTGCGCTTAAAAAAGGTAAAGAGGTACTCTGCTTGACTGGGAGAAGGAGTCTATTCCATAGATGGGGGAGTCTCTGGGACATAAATCTGCCCTGCCAACAAGTCCTGTTGATGTCACAGACCAGGTTGAGGCCACGCTTGTGAGTTACTTGAGTGGAGCTTGACTTGTGGACATGCAGCAGTCTCATCAAGGTGGGGTCTGTGATGACCTTGAATGCCAGACAGAGGTTGCCTCTGAGAAGTGTATATGAAACTGAGTAGAGGGATAGTGCTTTTAGCCTATCTGTGTATGGTAGATGCTTGAGGCCCTGGATTCTCCTGGTGAGGAACCTCTGTGGTCTCTCCAGCAGCTGTATGTGCCTTGTGATGTACATGCTGAAAGGGGCATTGTACTCAATAATGGGCCTTATAAGGGAATAATACAGGGATGTTATGACCGCCTTGTCCCCGGATGAGATATCCTTACTTATGAGGTGGGCCATGTAGAAGGCTTTCCATACAACAAAAGCAACATGTTGGCCAAAAGTAGGTTGCTATCAACCTAGGTGCCCAAATATCTCATGACTGATTATGTGCTTAGGACATTGTTATTAATGTGATCATTTGTGGGGACATCACTCCCCCAAAGGGGATGATGATGCATTTTTTGGTATTCAGCTTGATGCCATGTTTTTGGTACCAGTCATTTCACTGAGTGAGACCCTCTTGGGGGATGTCTACATCACTAGGTGAATTGATGACAGCACCGAGGTTGCAGTCATTTGCAAACTTGTATATCCTAAATAACAGAGACCGCAAGACCGAACCTTGGGGTATGCTGCTTGTTACAGGTATACTGCTTGAGGTGGCTTCCCCTATTTTGACTAAGTCGGTTCGATCAGTAAGCCATTTTGCTACCCATCGGGTAACATAATGATTGATGCCTAGTTGAGAGAGTTTATCTATTATGCCTGAGTGAGGAATAGTGTCAAAGTCTCTGGCCAGGTCAAAGTAGGCGGTGTGCACCGTCTTACCCTCATCCATGGCTTTGGTAACCGTCTCAAAGAAGTTGACCAAATTTAGCAGAAATGGCCTCCCCTTGACGAAGCCAAACTGTGTAGGATCGAGTGTTTGGAGGTTGCCAATGTCCTTGTTAATGAGGTCCATGATAATCCATTCCTTGGCCTTGTAGCTCAGGCTAGTTAGGCTGATGGAGCTATAATTTCCTGGATCGGTGGACACTCCACCTTCATGTAAAGGGATGACAGTGGCTGTCCTCCACTCATCTGGGGCAAAGCTGATTCTCAGGTTTTGGTTGAATAGGGCATCTAATGGTGCTGCAAGTTCCTGCTTGAGTTCACATAGGATGCAGCCTGGTATGTTATCAGGTCCCATGGAGGCTGTATTTTTTGCCTTTGAGAGAGCAGTAATGACCTGTTCCCTAGATATAAGGAAGGGGTTAGGTACTGGGGATGTAATGATTTACTGATTGGGGGGCAGGGGGTGTGAAGTTTTCGATGAATCTGTCAGCCTGCAAGTTTACTATATCTACAGAATTTGTATATGTGGTGTCCTTGACCACAAGTTCTGAACAGAGCTGGGTTCTTCCTTTGAGGTTGCGGACATATGTGAAGAAGGTCTTATGATTGCCTCTAGTAGATGTGGCCAATTTGGACTCGAAGTTTGCTTTGGAGGATTTCACTAGTGCTCTTATTTGCTTGTTCAGGTTAAAGAGACATTGCTTCCAACTGGGAACCTGCTCCTTCTTGGTCTTGGACAGCAAGTTTTAACTTTTGTTATAAAGTTTATTTATTGCAGATGTCCACCAGACAGGTTTACTCTTCCTTCAGGAGGATGATTTAGCCCTGTTGGGTATCCTGAGTCTATGCGTCTATATAAATGCTCATATAGAGCTTTGCTGTAGTTTTGGAAATTGGTGCCAGTTACTACAGAGGTGGAGGGGGCTGTGAAGCTGTTTATACCATCCCTCAGGAGGCTGTAATCAGCTTTGGAGAAGTTTATGTCTGATCCTAGAGGCGGGTTGCGGGAGATGGTGACTTTAAACGTGACTGCTTTACGGTCGGATGTTTGCAGGGAAGATGATACTATAGGGATGATGCAGTGGTTACTCATGTTGGTTAACATGTCCTTGGAAATCTGCATATCTAAGAAAGTGGTTGAAGTATAGCTATGGGAAAAGGTAAACTTCAGGAAGGGGCTTGTTTGATTGAGGTAAATGATAAAATCTCCAAGCTGCAAGGTGTCACTTTCCCACACATTAAAGATAGCATCAATTTAATGTAAATGGCATGTGATATCTTGCATGTAGTCTGTGTTGTTTAACACAAAGTCCTCCTCCCACTTGCCTAGGGCTATGTTAGCTATGCTAGGAGCCATGGCAGTCCCCATTGCTATACCAGTTTTTTGTTTGTAGTATATGCCATTGAAGGTAAAGAAATGAAAGTCCAGTACAATATCAATGAACTTGCTTAACTTTTGCATTTGTGCCTGTGTGCCTTGATAATGTTTCTTAAAAGATTCCATAGCTACTGTTATACGGTGATTGCGAGGGAATACTGTATATAAGGATTCCTTATCGATAGTTAATAAAATACTGTCAGCTTCCACTGTAATGTTTTTTATTTTCTGCAAAAAAATTCATTTAATCTCTTATGACTTATTCCTTTCGGCTAAAGGTTTCAGTGAGTAATCAAGGTAAATGGCTGTGGCTTCAGTAAGGGAACCTCCACTTGCTACCACCTGTCTATAAGGTGGGTCTTCTCTTGTCTTGTGTGGCTTTGGTATTCCAAAAAAGTAAGGTAAATGTGGGCATGTGCTCCATAAATAATTATAAAGATTTTCAGTAATATGTTTTTCTTCCCATAATGTGGTGAGATTAGTTTTCCATAAATCAATTGCTCTTTTTATGTCATTCACAGTAAATAACTCATAAAATCTGTTATCCTTCATTCATTCTCTGTCTTTTGGTTGTAGCTAGTGGTATCAGTCTCAAGTATGCCTCCTCCCTTGTCTGCCTTCATTATGCAACGGGATTTATGATTGCCTAGCTCAGTCAATGCTTTTCTTTCTCCTTGTGTTAAGTTATAAAGTTTTTCTTAGGAGGTTTTTTTAAGTAGTTTACTGATATCCATCTCACATTTCACTTTGAAAGCAGCTAATGTTTGATGTAGTGGCGGACAATAGCAGCTAGGCCTTTTTATAGTTTCATCATTCAGTTTATTTTCAATGTCATTAATTTTGCCATGAAACTGTACCTTTAAGTTGAGCTTCCTCACAAACATTTTAAGGTCTATCAGTACCTGGGCTACCTTGCTCCTACAGCTTGGTACAAAGTAAGACCTATGGGCAACACACTTTATTCATCTTCAGTCAGTGCTTTAACAGAGTGGTTCCAGATAAGTGGAGCACCTATTGTTGTGGCTGTGGCTGGTTCCTCTGAGCCTGGGATCTGAGTTGCAGTTGGGGTTCCAGTCGGGATTGCCCAGGTATGGTATTTCACTCACCCCTGTCCACTGTTTGGTTCTCCTGTCACCCTGGGGGTTTGTGGATAAGGTCTGAGACCTCTGGAATTCCTCCTGTGCTTTCCAGAATCTTGGTGGGTTGTAATAATACTCCTCATGATGGCTGTGGAAGGGGGGAACCTGTTATGAGGGATAAGATCTTGGGATCTGGTGGTGGTCATGGTTCTTGTTCTGGTCCTGGTGCTGGCTTTGGTATTGGTATGTTGGCTGGTGTCTGTGCTGTCGATATTGGTCTTCCTGAAAAACCTGGTCTCTGTGAAGGTGCTGCTACTCCTGGTAGCTAGATTATCTGTGGTGCCGATTGTCCTGGTAGTTCTGTAATTCATCCTGTAGAACTCTCTGTCAGTTGTGGTTGCCTCTGTGGCTTATGTCCCTGCCCTGATCCATCTGTGATATCAAAGACTTCTGCATAGTGCTGATAGCCAGAGCGGATTGGGATGGTGGGGAATGAGATGTTTGGGGGGGGCGGCCTCCTGGTAGTCCTGTACTGTGCCCCTGTCTGGTTTTCTGTAAAGATCTTCCCTGGGAAAATCCTGTTGAGGTCTACTGGCCCGGTTATATTTTCCCCTATATTCCCTGTTATAACTAAAACATTGCCTGTTGTTGGTTCTCTTGATCACGTTGATCTGATTAATATACAGTGATTAACTAGATATATATGGAAAGAAAAGCATTGATTGAGCAAGGCAGTGATAAATCCTGGTGTGTAATGAAGGCAGACAAGGGTAGAGGTATAAGTCATACATAAGAGATTCAATGGATTTCTTAAGGAAAATAAAAAATGTTATAGTGGAAGATGACAGCATTTTATTAACTATCAACAAGGAATCCTTGTATGCAGTGCTCCCAAACAATTACTGTATAACAGCAGTTATGGAATATTTTAAGAAACATAATCAAGGCACATAGGCACAACTGCAAAAACTAAACAGGCTCATTAATCGTTTACTGGACTTCATTTTTTTTACCTTCAATAGCAAACATTACAAACAAAAAACTGGTATAGCAATGGGGGCTGCAATGGTTCCCAGTATAACTAACGTAGCCTAGGGCAAGTGGGAGGAGGACTTTGTGTTAAACAGCACAGACTACCTGCAGAATATCCCATGCTATTTACATTATATTGATGATATCTTTATTGTGTGGGAAGGTGACACCTTGCAAGTTGGAGATATTATCACTTACCTCAATAAAACAACCCCCTTCCCGAAGTTTACCTCTTCCCATACCTATACTTCAACTACTTTCTTAGATATGCAGATTTCCAAGGACACCAACAATAACAGAATCACCACTGATCTATTCAGAAAAACAACTAGGGTTATCTTATTGTGCCACAGTAAAAGTCTGCATCCTGCAAAAACAAGTATAATGTGATAAAGCTTCAGGGCTATAGATTAGCTAGAATTACCATAAAGATGGAACCATTTTTGAGAAACCTAAACAACTTAAAGAATGATTTCCTAGTGAGAAGCTATGAAACTCAGATGTTAAAAAAGACATCCTGGAACCCATTACAGAACTGAAAAGGACTGGAGCACCTTCATTTAACCTCCCCAGTAGGAGAATGCCAAAAAAAATTCCACAGGGAATAACAAATGCAAAAATAGCTGCTTCCTGACATACACTTTGAATTATCACAGTATCAAAAATGTTATTGAAGAAAACTGGGCCATTGTCACAGGAAACCCTTTTCTGATTAACATCTTAGGTCAAGTGTTATCCTTTGTTTACAGGAAGGCCAGGAACTTTAGAAGTTTTATTGAATTTAAACCTAGACTATATGACAGAAACAATAAAAGATGTGAAGCTAATTCTACATTTTGTATATTTATACAGCAATGTGATAGTTTGTATTGCCCTTATTTAAAAAAAATCATAAAGACCAGTGCAGGGGGGTGACTGTAACACTACAAAAGTAATTTACAGGGTATAGTGCAATGAATGTGATGCATTTTACGTGCGCAAGACTAAATAAACTTAAGAGTAGGATTTCATGTCATCTGGCAGAAATCCATTCTGCATGTAAAAATAATGCACCAGCCAAACACCTTGCTCTTCAAAAAAGACACACAGGCTTTAAGTTCCAGATACTACATCACATAGACATAGATGATCTTGAAGGAGACATCCTGAATATGCTGGAGAAACGTGAACACATGTGGCATGGCAATTAAAGCTAAACTCTTTTAGGAAACCTGGACTATACTACTGTTCATTTAAAAATGCACTAGAACTTAAAAAATTGCCACATTGTTTATATGACTAATTTTATTTTATTTTATTTTTCCAGTTGGTTTTAAGTACCATGTTAAATCATTTTTAATTGACCTGTATAGTTTGTTTTTATCATCAAACGTTCTTTTCTTTTTCTTATCCTTTTTTCCACTTTAGTTGAAATGATGTGTAATAACAATACCAGCTAATTATACAATAATATTTTTATAGGTAGTTTTTAGGGTGCTTATTCTAGAAGGATGAAAGCGTTCTGTATTAACAATTGGTTATGGAAATAGAAATGATTTGCACAATGGATTTTTTGCATGCAAAATGTATATGTATATATTTATATATTTTTTAGATTGCCAAATGGTCTAAGGTTTGTATATTTGCAGCCATGTAGTATATTGTCTTGGATACAATCACAGACTTAATATTCTGGTTAAATAAGAGGTACCACATCATTATTAATTTTATTTAAAGTACATAAGGGTTATATTTTTATGACAGCTATTAAGTCGGGCAAGACCAGCTCGAATGTCACACTGATAGAGGAAGGGATGTGAATTTAATATTTATACAAGTACACTGTGTTTTGCAGCACAATAAACCACTCCCTTGCCTGATAAAAGGTATATACATTGTCAGAAAGCTTGTGAGGAAACTATTATCCTGTTATTTTACTTGGATCGCTTGTCTGTGTATTTAATAAAGGATTTTCGACTGGAATCCCTACTTGGATTACTTTTGAATACTTAGATACTTAGTAGTTCTGTATAATATTTCAAATTATATATTTTTTATCATTTTTTTTTATTTAGGATGAGTTTAAATTTGCAGCTTCTACTACTATTATCTGGTCTGATTAATACACAGTGATTAACTAGCTATATATGGACTGAAAATCTTCCACATAGAGAAGATTCTTACACTGTTTTGATTTTACTGGGGTGCTGACCAAACAGTGTTTAGGAGCACTGCTGCAGCATCACAATATAATGTTCAATGTCAGGTGACATAGACATCCAAGGTTGCTCGAACAAGCACCACAGTGGCAGGGGTCCATGTTAGGTGACAATTTCACAGCAATTCATGCAACCTGACAATCAACAGCTTAATGGTGGACACCTGCATGACATGGATCTGAAGCTTCTGCAGCCTGTCCTAGGTATGTCATACAGTACATTTATGTTACCAGAACACATGTATGTTATCCCACATCATATCAACCTACATCCAGTTTGCTGTCTGGTGGTTTGACAGACATTGCAGAGTTGCTAGGCTAAAGTTATGACTCAAAGTTGAACACATTCTCTGTGCATGCATGGACATCCACATCTTCACTGCAAGGAGTGCTTACAAACTGTTTGATGCTGTCAACCTCAAGGGTGTAGCAGCATTACCCTAACTTTGCAGGAGTTGTACATTGTCACACTTGTAGGTATGATATTGCAACCCTGAATAATAACAGGATTATGATTAATGCAAGGGCCACATGCCTGGCAAAGCATCCTACTCACTCAGTCATGTTATGAAACACTGTTAGGTGCTGTTTTACCTTAGGAGAACTACATAAAGGTGATAACATATTACATTTCAGTATCTGTCAGATCACTGCCTAACGATGGCCTGCTATGATGTACACACAAGCAAGACTCTATTGCTAATGACATTATCAATGACTGCTGACGAGATGTGTAAAGTGTCCCCACCCTTCCACTCCTATGCCACATAAACACAACGTGTGAGAGATGTGACTATATTACAAACCTTGGCGCCATACTATCTCATACACCAGTTAGTACATATGACAATGAGTAGTTTGCCAAGATGCACACCTCACCTCCTACTATACGCACACCCACATCACACACACCTGCATGGGTGGATCTCCTTACCAGACTCATACGCAAATAATGGACACCTCAGAAACCCAAATGCAAGCTCACTACACATAATCATACCTCTGCAGAAGACAGTACGCATAATAGCTCACGCACCACTGTCTCACCAGTGAAACACGTAAGCCAAAACACAAAATAACACCTATTATTCATAGGTGATTACATCATGAGACACATTGATGTCCCTCTCACCAGGCTAAATATGGGAAAGGTCACAGTTAGCTGTCTGTGAGGTGTCAGGATAATCCATACATGCATGCAAGTCTGTCAACATCAGGTAGCATTATGACAACATCATAGTCCATGTTGGTGTGTACAGCTTGACACATACATCACTGGACAGTATGCAGAGATCTGACTGAGCTTACAGACTCTGTGTCTCCCGCGGGAATGCTCATATCCTTCAGCTGCATTTGACCTTCACCTAGGATGATGGATCAGTACACACAGAAAACGACTGAAGTCAATAACTGGTTTAGTATGTGGTATCATTGAAAGGGGATCCACTATATGTCAGCCTAGGATGACTTGCTAAACAGACCTTTATGCTTTTCCAGAGACAGTCTTCATCTGTCACCCCTCGGATGTTCTTTACTGGCCAAGGCTGTTGACAACCCCATACTGCATCTTATAGTTGGTGTCTCAAGAGAAAATTTTCCAGTGAGAAAATGCCATCTTCAAACAACATCATGGTTATGCTGCTACACGCTAGGAATGCCAACACTAAACTCCACTCACTGGAAGGTGTCCCCACCTTGGAATATGCAGACATTTGCGTAGTCACAGACACCTGGTTTAAGGCTGTGGATAGCACCACAGTCATTACAGGTTACACGTCCTTCCACATGTTCAGACCTCAGACTGACAGTGTGCAAGGCAATGTAGGTGGTGTATACATACTTATTAAAGATAGATACACATTCAGATTGGTTAAACAGTGTGATTCCCTGGAGACACTGCAGGTGCTATTCACTGCTGAAAGGACACCTAATCAAGTCATCTCCAGCTACAGGAGCAACTCCATGAATCAGGACACTCATTGTGCTTATTTAAATCTACTTGTCTCTATCAAGAAATATCACAACACCTTGTGACTTCATCTACCCACAAACTGTGTTGGTTACTTGTGCTCAAACTCACTTGCCCAAAGGTTACCCCACATCCTTAACTACAATGCCCTGAAGCAATGTCGTGACATACCCACAAGGGGAGACAATAAACTGTATCAGGTGCATACCAATATGGGAGACCACTGTAGCACCTCCACTGTGAGGTCCTCTCTGGTGAAATCTGACCACAAATCTGTCTCCTTAAAAGTAAGTATCACACCTGAAGCCCCCCCTCCCCCACAGCAAATACAGTAATAAACTTCAACAAAGCAAATTATAGCCTCCTATGGGATGGTATAAATAGCTTGACTGCACCTCCCCTCTCAAATGGAACAGGAAACTATGCCAAGCTCTACACTAATGATTATGCAAGCACCTGTACAACTGCATCAACACTGCTGTACCTGACAGGAGGAAAACAATCTCCTTATGGCACAGCAAACCTGCCTGGCAGACAAGCGCCACTAGGAGGTTGGTCAATAAGAGGTAGACATTGCTGTGTGACAGTTGGAGTGAGGGAGCTCCCTTAAAATGGAAGCACAACCTCCTCAGCTAAAACCAGCAAATAGTGTTGCTGAGACATTGTGAAAAAAAAGTATGCCACAAAATTAGCCTCCTCCACAAAAGTTGACCACAAGCCATAGTGTAGCTACATGTGTAATCTAAGAGGAAAGGCCCAGATTGTTGGTGAACTTGTACTTAATGATACCACATACAATGAGCCTGTAGACATAGCTAACCTATTGTCCAACAGGCTCTGTGAAAACTTCACTCCCCTGTCCTCACCACACGTACCACATGACAGCCCTACAAACTGTCCCATACCTTCTATATCTACACAGCAAGTCATAAATGGCCTCTCTAAGGAGGAAACACAGCATCTATTGGACTTGCTAACATCCCAGGTTGTTCCCTACATGAGATCGACCAAGGATTACTAACACCATTGTGAACTCCTTGCAATCAAAGTGTAACCACTGGCTGCATCCCAGCTGACTGGAAAATGGCAACTGTTATCCCCTTACACAGAGGTCATGTATCCAG
Organism: Protopterus annectens; assembly: GCF_019279795.1. Lineage (NCBI taxonomy): Eukaryota > Metazoa > Chordata > Ceratodontiformes > Protopteridae > Protopterus > Protopterus annectens. The sequence continues at coordinate 24,885,339 of NC_056747.1, forward strand.
TGACCAAGGGAACTATAGACCTATTAGCCTGAGTGGCCATATCTGTAAGCCCATGGAGCAATTCATCATGAACATGATCAGCAAAGATATATGTAATCTACAAACAGTTGACCCTACACAGTTTCAATTTTTGAAAGGAAGATCATGCCTGTTATACCTGGTGGACATGTATGAGGCAGTCACGAAGGACCTGGATGAGGGAACTTCTGTGATAAAACCCCCTGAACTTAGCCAAGCCATGAGACATTATCCCCTGTTCAGGCATCATTGACAAAATCATTAGAGGATTCACTAAGTGGCTCGCAGATAGAACTCATACTCAAAATAGGGGAATCCACCTCCAATAGCTGATGTGTAACCAGTGGTGTCCCACAGAGCTCAGTCCTGTGTCCTCTACTGCTTTGAATCCACTTAAACAAAGTACAAGCACAAAGTGAATGTCTGTGGCTGACAAAGCTGGCTGATTCCTGAAAACTGAGCAGTCATACAATCTCCCAGTTATGTCAATATCCTACAAGAGGGTCTTCACGAACAAATGCTTGTTGACATACTCATGACTGTAAACTCCATGCAAATATGTATGCAGTATTATTTCCATTGGTAACACCAATTTTCCTGATAAGTAGCACATCAGTAGTAACACTTGATGTACATACTCAGGGGTGAGAGACCTGGGCACACAGGCCTGGCCACACAGGTTTACACCTACTTTACTTTAGATCACCATCTCTCCCCAGTGATAAGAAGGGAATTATATCTTGCTCATATTATAACTGAGGACACTGTCACCTGAAAATTATGTAGTTATAACCTCCATGTACTCTTCCCTCAGCAGGCCATTATTTGAGTACAATGGCCTTTTTGTCATGTAGCTTTCCAAGCACTAGTGGCAATTGCACACATGGAGTTTACAGCCATGAGTATGTCAACAACTGTGTTGAATTATTTACTTGCATTTCTGCCATATTTGCACATTGCACTTTTCCAGACCATTTGTTTCAAATTGTAATTTACTATTACAGGCTACACACTCGTGCTCGCTAGCCTTTTAGAACTTTGTAAGTGTATTTTGTTTGTGCTTTTGCTACGTCCTTACTTAAAAAAAAAAACTATCTTCTACAAAAATCCCATCTGCCTCCTCATTTCCCACCTTTCCTTAAATCAATATAGTCCAGATCCCAGATTTGCTGACTTATGGACTGTGTTTTTTTTGTGGGATTGGACCAGACCTTGCAGGGCTAGAGGGTAGTCTTGCATCCAGTGGTAAGCTCTAAACAACCTATCTATCACTAGGGGAGTGGTTTCCAGCTCTAGTTTGTTGTACTATTGGCAGTTCTGGGCTGCTTCTATCCCTTTCATCTTCCTGCTTTAAAACCCGTGTTTGCCTGGGTTTGCGTACTGCGCAGTGCTGCTCAGCTAGGGTTAATCTATTCCTTGTGCCAGAAAGTCTGCTCTTCGAATTTTCCCTTAGAACTTGCTGTTTTTTCACTAGTAGCACTTAAATCTGAATTCCTGTGACTAGTACTTGCTCTAGTACAGCTAGAAAGCACTAAAAAAGCTGTAAACTAATACAAGTACTAAAATTCAATTGTAAGCACTAAAGAACCTAACCTGCAAGTACCTTGCCAAAATAAGGAAAAACAGCTCTTGTACTAAAAAAGCACCAAACCAGGCATGTCCAAGGGTCAGCTTCCGATGATTTCTCCTGTCCACCTAGTGAGTCTGGGCATACTGGGCAATGTAGCAATTGTCTCATATACACAGACAACCCTCTCCTCCTACCACCCAATACGACAACTTGCAAGAGATGCAATTACATAGCTAAACTGGAAGCAAAGCTCTCTCCAGCCAAGACTGTGCTAGACATTCAAGAGGAGAAGGTAAACATCTGCACTAAACCTCAAGCAACACATAGCCCTACAGAACCCACACCATCAACACCCACACATAGTAACATGAAACTCACATATGCGGAGGCCCTTAACATTACCCTACCCAAGAAACAAGGACCTCTGAAGCTGATACGTAAAAAACACCACTTACCACCAAAACAACACATAGCTCACAACACCAGTGTGCCACCCAAAAACAACCCCTGAGGCAAAACAATGTACCAAACACATTAGTCATCAGAGACTATATAGTCAGGCACACCGATGTTCCACTTACCAGGCTGAACAAGGAGAAAGTTACAGTCAGCTGCTTGTCGGGTGCCAAGATCCACCACATAACGCATTAACTCAAGTCAGTCCACAACAAGTACAAATATGACTCTGTCATTGTCCATGTTGGTGTGAATGACCAGAGACATACCTCCCTGGACTACATGAAAAGAGACATGGAGGAGCTCTCCGATCTTGTAGCCCAGGCAGGTATGACCCTAGCCCTGAGTATCATCCTGCCATCACTCAGGAAGATACCACAGTACAAGGACAAAATGATTGACTTCAACAATTGGCTAAGCTTCTGGTGTCATTCTAAGGGGATCCAGTATCTGTCTGACTGGGATGACATGATTGACAGACCATGATGCTTTGCCAGAGATTGCCTGCACCTGTCACCCTTGGGATTCAGATACTGGCTAATGCTCTTGCCACTCCTATAGTGCCTTTTTTAGGCAAGGCTCAAAAGACAAATTCACCACCATAACAGGCACATGGAAGTAAAATCTGAGGGTAATGCTACTCAATGCTAGAAGTCTAAACCTCAAAATGCACTCACTCGAGACACTCCTAAAAATGGAGAACATTGACATCTGTGCAGTGACTGAGACCTGGTTCAAGGCTCCAGAAAGCACCCCTGCATTACCAGGCCATAATTCATACCACACCTTTCGGCCACCTAACCTGGACTGAAACATTAAATGTGGAGTTGTGTCCATATTCTTCAAAGATACCCACACCTCCAGGCTAGTTGCTCAACATAACGCATCCAAGATTATCCAAGTGCAACTAACTCAGGGCAAGACCGCAATCCAAATTTGGACTTGCTACAGATCCCCCACCATGCCTCAGGAGTCCCACTCCACATTTGGTTAAACAACTGGTTAAACTACTCATGCACTAATTCTTTTGCTCAATGTTTTTTGGAATTTATAAATTCAAACGCCTTGGATCAACTTATCCACACCCCATCCAGGGGCAGCAATATCCTGGACCTTGTCATTACCAACATGGGTGATCGGTGTACCACATCAGAGGTCATCTCTTCAATGGTCAGATCCGACCACAAGTTAATCAGTCTAGACATCTACATCCCGCCCCCACCCCCTTAAGGAAACCACAGTAAAAAATTTCTCCAAAGCCAACTTCACGTTTCTTATGACAGAAGTGGCAAACTTCATGAGACCCATGCAGCTGGACAATAGAGGTACGACTGCTGAATCCTACACAAAGGCACTTTATAAGCTCCTACACAAGTGCATGGATTGTGCTATCCCTAACAGAACCAAGATACTATCCTCCAAAAAAGGAAGCCAATCTGGTGTTCCCCTGCCATAAATAAACTCTACAACAGAGGAAAGAAACTGTTGCAAAAAAGAGTAAAATCCCATGACTGAAAGAACTACTTGGCCAGCCTCAGTAAGAAGCTGAGATCCCTCATAAAATCCTCCAAAGCTAGTTATGAAAACAAAATCACCACTGATTCTAAAGACAACCACAAAGCATTCTATAGCTATGTCAAGAATTTCAATGGCAACACTCAGATCTGCTCTGAGTTACAGCACAATGGCACTAAATGTACAGAACCAACTGATATTGCCAACATCCTGGCAGATAGGTTCAGTGCTAACTTTACCCCCCCCTCACCCCCAAAGGGCCCATCTCTATACTGGAAGAATGCAAAGTTCCTGAAATCATGGCTGCACAGGTAAAAAACCTCACTCTCCAAAGACAAGAACACAGCATCTATTGGTCCTGACAACATCCCAGGCTGCATTCTACATGAACTACCAAATGAACTGGCACCCTACCTAAGCCCCATGTTCAATCACAGCCTCACCTCAGGCTTTGTGCCCACTGAATGGTGTATGGTGACTGTTATCCCACTCCACAAAAGAAGGAGCCATCACGGACCCTGGGAACTACCGCCCCATTAGCTTAATGAGCCTAGTCTGCAAGGCCACGGAACATATCATCATGGAACTTATAAACAAAGACATTGGTAACCTCCAAATTCTGGACCTCACCCAATTCAGGTTTGTAAAAGGCAGATCATGTCTCCTAAACCTGATTGACTTCTTTGAAGGAGACACCAAAACCGTAAATGAGGGTAAGGTGGTTCACACAGCCATTCTAGATCTCGCCAAGGCTTTTGACACGATCCCCCACTCTGGAATTATAAATAAACTTATGAAACTAGGTATAAGTCCCTATGTCACAAGATGGGTTGCCAACTGGCTCACTGACAAAACCCACACTGTGAAATAGCAGACTCCAAATCTGACTTCATACCAGTGACAAGTGGAGTACCTCAGGGTTCAGTCCTGGGTCCTCTCCTGTTTGGCATCTATTTTTCTGAAGTACAGGCTAGCACAGATGGCCTTTGTCTAATGAAGTTCACAGATGACTGGAAACTGGGAGCCATAGCTGAGTCCCCAAATGATGCGGACATCCTACAGAAGGGCCTCACGGAGACCGATACCTGGTGTCAGCGCCATAGCCTCAAACTCAATGCCAAAAAGTGCATTGTCATCCCCTTTGGAAAAATCTCAGTACCCATGAGCTACCACATAGGTGGTAGTCTACTTAACACCGAAAGTGTGATAAGAACATTGGGACACAGGTGGACAGTAGCCTCTCCTTTGATAAACACATTGCCACAATAATCAGGAAATCCTTCTTCATGGCACACCTCATCACAAAAGGCTTCTCATCCAGGAAAAAAGAGGTAACTGCTCCTCTCTATTCGTCACTCATCAGACCCATTATAGAGTACAATGCCCCTTTTGGTATGTACCTCAATAGACATCTACAACTGGAAAGGCCACAGAAATACCTCACAAAGAGGATTACTGGCCTCAAACAGATGCCCTATGCAGACATTTTCAAAAACCTGCAGCTTTACTCCGTTGCATATTGCCTACTCAGCGGCGATCTCTGCCTAACATAAAAAAGCTATGTCAAACCCTGAGCTGTTAGACATGCTCCACCTAAAGAAATTCCAATCCTTCCAAACTACACACCCTAGGGACCTAAACCTTCTCACCACAATAAACAGGACATGCTGGAGGGATAGATACCTGCCCCAGAGACTTCCCATACTCTGGAGCAGACTACCTATCTATGTCAAGCAATGCTCCTCATTAGCTCTCTTCAAGAAAAACCTTGATGATTGGATGGGAAATAGGAAATTCACCTTGGGGATCACCTCTGTGGCTCTGCTCAACAGGGGCACAGGTAAATAATTTTCTTAGGTGACAAAAGTCAGGGTACCTTTTTGGCTAGGCTTGTATAGGCCCTAGGGCCAATAGCCTAGTACCTACCTATGAACTTATGAACATATGAACCTATGAGCACAAAGGTTCCTCGTAAGGGAACTTCAAGTCTTCAGTATCTGTCCTATGGGGATCATGTGAAGTAACTGCCTTTGTAGCCTGTGTGAAATAGACTACTCAGAGGTGATATCAGCCTTGCATACAGGGCAATGTCTGACCCTGCTTTATTGGAAATTCTGCATATATGTAAGTAGAATGGTACATGGATTACTCACTGCATGGACATTAACCTGGTATGTGACATTACTAATACATGCTGGTTGGAGAGATATGTCTACCAGACTTTAGCAAACCTTTGAAACAGACTCCCACCTAATGCCAAACACAGCACATCATTGGCCCTCTTCAGATGCAGTCAGGAAGATTAGTTGTGTGACCATCATTTCACCACAGGGCTTCTGGCTGTGTCCTTTGTAGACAGGGACAATATGTGCTGGTCCTGTAAATAAGGGTAAAAACATGGCTAGGATTGTAAGGGCCCTAGGGCCATTAGGCTAGCAAAGTCCAATAATCCTATGATCCCATATGCTGATGTAAAATGATCTAACATCCACATACACAAACCTGGCTACAGTGAAAAAAGCACCACTATCAATTAATGTTTACAGAACACTGCTCAACACACACACACACACACACACACACACACACACACACACACACACACACACACACACACACACACACACACACACACACACTCACACACACACACACTAAGTTGGCTGCAATTAGATTATAACCCCTACCTATCTGATTGTACATATTACAGATCAAAGTACTTAACACACACTACAGCTGAAGTCTGACATTAGAATGGCAGTTGGCAGTCTTAAGGGACATGACATCATCAGGCCTTGTTTAAGAAAGGATTTTGGAGGCTGTCATCAACTGCAAGGACCAAAAAGTACAGAACCCTTGCAGGTCAGTAGTCAGTGAGGTATTCTTATTTGTTTTGCAGGGAGATGCACACACACACAAGTACACCAAGTGGCCTGGAGGGGGATTAAAACCCCTACCTATCGAGTTTAACACTCCATAAAAATTGCAATACCTATCCCATGCACCATGGCTGAAGTCTGACATTGGAATGGCAGTTGGTAGCCTTAAGGTACATGACATCAACAGGCCTTGTGGAAGACAGGAGTTTGGAGGCCAGCATCAACTGCAAGAGCCAAAACGTGCAGAACTACTGCAGTTTGGTAGTCAATGAGGGATTCTTGCTTGTTTTGCAGAGAAATACAAACACACACACACACACACACACACACACACACACACACACACACACACACACACACACACACACACACACACACACACACCAAGTGGCCTGGAGAGAGATTAGAACCCCTACAGATCACAGAACTGATCGCACGTACCACAGCTGAAGTCTGTTTTATAGATGACTGCAGGTGAACAACTAGTGGAGTACATAAACTAGGCTTGTGTTGAACAGCATGTGTGGCCTTCAGAGTGACATTGTTTCTTACCGTTATCTGTATCTAGTATCCTAGCAGTCAGATAACTGATTCTTATCCTAGTTATGTGGCTGCAGTAGCCATTTCGGCCATATGTGGCTGTTTGCATTTGGATGGGAAAGCCTGTGGGAAAAAACAATGTGCCCTGTCAGTGATGCATAGACATTATCCATTACATGACCTGTTCACCTCGTGGTGTATGTGTGGTGGCATCCAGCAGGCACAGGGGCTGTAAGTAAGTGCATTATCAAGTGCTGAGTACTTATTTATGGTTCTTTGAGGAACATTATATATTTGTCATAGTGCAGCTTTTCTCACCATTATCAGGGTATGTAGGACTATACAGACATGCATTACACACACATATAAACATGTATATTTATGTATATAACAGGGACATACATATAAATGGAGGTGTGTGTGTGTGTGTATGCTATATATATATATATATATATATATATATATATATATATATATATATATACGTGTGTGTGTGTGTGTGTGTGTGTGTGTGTGTGTGTGTGTGTGTGTGTGTGTGTGTGTGTGTGTGTATGTGTGTGTGTGTGTGTGTGTGTGTGTGTGTGTGTGTGTGTGTGTGTGTGTGTGATGTACATATATGGGTAATGACAGAGATGTATGTGTTGATATATATATATATATATATATATATATATATATATGTATATAGATATGTGTGTGTAGATTTATATATATATATATATATATATATATATATATATATATATATATATATATATATATATATATATATATATATATATATATATATATATATATATATATACATATACAGATAGAAAGATATATATATAGGGAGAGGGAGACAGTGACAGACGGCTATACATATATGTATGTATCTATGCACATATCACTGTATAAAAAGTCATTTTGAGTGAGTAGCAACAGAATTGCACTCTGCTTATCTGCTTAACTAAGTGTATGAGCATGTCCAGTGGGATTTTCACTAGTTATAAACTGACTCCAGCACGGGATTTTGTGTGTTACACAAAATGACATCTGCCCTGTTTCTGCACTGCTGCTCTTCACTCAAATTGGGTACGACTTTCTGAAGTAGTCTGATGTAAATAATAAGTGACAGAGGTTAATAATATTACACCACACACAGACTGACAGTCTATAAAACACAGTGTAATAGTACTTCACATCCAAAAGTAGTGTATACTTCTAGATTCGAATCATGAACACTACCATATGAGCTAATTGCCCTAGTCCATTAACCCATACAAGCTGCTTGACAGACAAGGGTCATTCATCGCAGACTCACCTGCATAAATATGTACATTGTTATTTCTGTGTTAAGTAAGACAGACAGTCTATGATCAGTTTCTATGTTACTGTCTTGAGACTGCCTGAAATGTTGATATACCACTGATGAGTTGCTGTTACAGCAGTTACAAGGGAACACTGCTGTGTTGGGGGTGGGTGAACAATAACAAATGTTCTGCTGGGATGCACAGCAGTCTGACTATCATGTAACCCCACTAACATCTCCCTTGAATGATGAACCACTAATTTGTTGCAGTAGAACTGCATGAATATTCCATGCATGAGGCCTAGTGAATAGCAATGGAAACATGATAGTGGAATGGGTAGCTATAGTCTCATGTGGATGTTATTTCCATCTAAGTAGCCCACTGTATTTACTTGCATATTGTAACAAACCCATATATACAATGCCATATCATAATAATCCTTATAAGTACTGTGTATGTTATGGGCTTACCTTGCAAATACAGCAGGTGACACAGCTGTAGTTCAGGGATGACTCTGTCAGATGCAAGCATTACACAGTCAATACATGGATAGGTACAGCATGTGTGGGTTGCCTGGCATCTATTTTAATTTCTGTATGTGAGTAGGAGTAAAGTGTCAGTTCCTAGGAACTTAGGTTGTCAGTGAATATGCTATGCATTGTCTCTTATCCAAAGCCAGGGCATATTGAGCATGCCTAAATCTGCCTACAGGGACAGCAGCAGGGGGTTCCTCCTCTGAGTCCCCCTGTGAATGTGGCTGTGGTGATCTAGGCACTGGTGGGGGGATGTGTATCCCTTCCCTTTGCTGACCTTGCTCCAACTGTTTCTGCAGGATCAGATTGCGTAGCATAACATATACTGTGACTATATCTGCACATGTGGCTGCAGAATACTTCAGGGCTCCACCAAATATATTTAGGCACCAGAACCATGATTTCAGAAGCCCATACACAAGCTCTATGATGTATCTAGTTTATGCATGTGCTTCATTATGGTGTTCTTCTGTGGGTGTGTGTGCATTTTTGATGGGTGCCAGCATCCATGGTTTCAGAGTCTTGCCAACATCCCCCAGTAAATGGCCCTGTGGGATGTCTCCCATAGCAAACATCTGGTACAGCTGTGATGTGTGCCAGATATGGGAGTTGTGATAACTGCCAGGCTGCCAGCACGCATGTCCAAGATAATCCCCCTGGCATTGCACATGATCTGGCAGCTGATGGAGTGGCACCCCTTGTGGTTGACTTAGATTCTACCCTGCTCACAAGGTGATGCTTTGATCTGTACATGAGTGCAATCTATGTCACCCAGTACTTCGGAGTAGTGTGCTACATGATAAAGCTGTTGCATATTGTTGGCCCTCACCTCAGGGGAGAGGGGAAAATATATGTGCTCACTGGAATGTGGTAGCATAGCAAAGCATTCAGAAACTGGTGTAGTATCCTGGATAGAGATGCTTGTGAAACCCCCATCATGTCCATAGTTGGTCTTTGAAATGTACCTGTAGCTAGTATCCTAAGGGCTACATATACCTTTGTTTCCACTGGGATGAGTTCCCTCTGTTTGCTTTGGCTTTCAATTGAGGGTGGCAGAGCTCAGTGAGTTCTTGTAATATATCCCTGCCCACCCTGTAGTGCTCTACAATCTCCAGCTCATGTATCCTGGAAGATTACCCTGGGCCTGAACACTCTTCTCCTTCTTAGCCTAAGCCTATTATTAGCAGCACTAGCAGCATTGACTTCAGCATCTAGCACATACAGATGTACCAGACCTGAAGCAGCCCCTAGCATTATCTCAGTAAAAATTCCCAAGTCTGTACTCCAATGGTCTACAGTATTGTGAAAAATCAGAATGTAGGGTGTATGTATATTTTAAACAGATTGCTGGAGGCCCACCATGTGTGATTTGCTAATTATTATGCATTTCACCTGTCTAGAATGTAATTAACATCATTTAATGGCTCTACTTTCATGCATGACATTGCATTATGCACTGCGCCACACAGCATAGCTTATAAGTGATATCAGCTTCTTACTGAGGGTGACCAGGGAGCTCCTCCACTTATGGGATTTTACTCTCTTTTGCAACAGATTCTTCCTTCTGTTGTAGAGTTTGTTTATGGCAGGGGACCACCAGACTGGTTTCCTTTTTGGAGGATAGTGTCTTGGTTCTGTTTGGGATAGCATGATCCATGCACTTGTGTAAGTGCTTATAGAGAGAATTTGTGTAGGATTCAGCAGTCATAACTGTATTGTCCATCTGCATGAGTGTCATGAAGTTTGCCACTTCTGTCTTAAGAAGCATGAAGTTGGATTTGGAGAATGTTTTTACTGTGATTTCCTTAATGGTGGGTGGGGGCAGAATGCAGATATCTAGGGTGATTAGCTTCTGGTCAGATCTGACCAACAAGGAGTTGACTTCAGGTGTGGAACAACGGTCACTCATGTTGGTAATGACTAGATCTAGAATATTGTTGCCCCTGGTGGAGGTGTGGATAAGTTGATCCAGGGCATTGGAATTTATGAATTCCAGAAAGCACTGAGTGAAAGATTTGGTACATGAGTAGTTTTCCCAGTTAATGGTGGGGTAGTTGAAATCACCCATTATTAGGGTGTTTGGTTGAACACTGATATTTTCCAGTATATCAAGAAAAGAGGAGTAATAATCCTGGGGCATAGAGGGGGATCTGTAGCAAGCTACAATTTCGATTGCAGTTTTGCCCAGAGTTAGTTGCACTTGGATAAACTCGGATGCGTTATGCTGCGCAACTAGCCGGGAGGTGTGGATATCCTTAATGAATATGGACACACCTCCAGCTTTGGTGTTCTGGTCCAGGTTACATGGCCGAAAAGTTTGGTATGAGTTATAGCCTGATAATGCAGGGGTGCTTTCTAGAGCCTTGTACCAGATCTCAGTCACTGCACAGATAATGATGTTCTCCATTTTAAGGGGTACGTCGAGTGAGTGCATTTTGAGATTTAGACTTCTAGCATTGTGTAGCATTACCCTCAGTTTTTGCTTGCTTGTTCCTGTTATGGTGGTGAATTTGTCATTTGAACCTTGCCTAAAAAAGGCACTGTAGGGGTGGCAAGACCCTTAGCCAGTATCCAGAATCCCAGGGGGCGACAGGTGTAGGCCATCTCTGGAAAAGCATTGTGGTCTGTCGACCATGTCGTCCCAAGCAGACAGATACTGGATCCCCTAAGAATGAAACCAGAAGCTTAGCCAATTGTTAAAGTCAATCATTCTGTCCTTGTACTGCGGTATCATTTTGGGTGATGGCAGGATGCTATTCAGGGCTAGGGTCATACCTGCCTGGGCTACAAGATCGAAGAGTTCTTCCATGTCTCTTTTCATGTAGTCCAGGGAGGTACATCTCAAGTCATTTACACCAACATGGACAATGACAGAGTCATATTTGTACTTGTTGTGGAGTGACCTGAGTGCATGGGTTATGTAGCAGATTCTGGCACCCGGCAGGCAGCTGACAGTAACCTTCTCCTTGTTTAGCCTGGTGAGTGGGACATCAATGTGCCTGTCTATAGAGTCACCTATGACTAGTGTGTTGGGTACGTTGTTTTGCTTATGGGCTGTGGTTTATTGCCATACTGAGTTTGTGGGCTGTGTGTCATTTGGGTTGTGTTGGGGGGGGGGGTGGAGGTTGCTTGCATTTCTGCTTTGGAGGTCTCTGTTGCTTGAGCAGATTATTATTGAGAGCCTCCATGAATGTTTTTGTGTTTCTATGTGTGGGAAGGAGATTGGAGACTGTAAAGTGGTGGTGGGGGAAAGTGTAGTTAGGCAACTTAGGATGCTGGTTTGTGGGATGACATTGGTGAACAAGAAGAGGAGGAGGAGGAGTGTGAGGGCAGCACCAAGGATCAAATGGTGGAAATTTAAAAAGGGTAATTGCAAGGTGGAGCTCAGGAGGTGGAATTTGGAAGTACAGGAGAGCATGCAGAGAAAGAAGTTGGCGAAGAAGAAGTGAGATTGTCAGAGAGACGAAGAAAGTAGACAGGGGTATAATGATATGATGTGCATGGCAAAGAGAGAGGTGGTGAAGGCTAAGGATAAGGCATATGAAGAGTTGTATGAAGGGTTGGACACTAAGGAGGGAAAAAAGGACATGTACCGATTGGCTAGACAGAGTGACCGAGCTAGGAAAGATGTGCAGCAGGTAAAGGTAATAAAGGATAATGAGGGAAACTTGCTCACAAGCAAGGAGAGTGTGTTGAGCAGATGGAAAGAGTACTTTGAGGGGCTGATGAATGAAGAGAATGAGGGGGAGAGAAGGTTGGATGATGTGCGGATAGTTAATCATGAAGTGCAGTAGATTAGCAAGGAGGAAGTAAGGATCTCTATGAAGAGGATGAAGAATGGAAAGGCTGTTGGTCCAGATGACATACCTGTGAAAGCACGGAGATGTTTAGGTGAAATGGCAGTGGAGTTCTTAACTAGACTGTTTAATGAAATCTTGGAAAGTGAGATGATACCTGAGGAATGGAGAAAAAGTGTTTTGGTACCGATTTTTAAGAATAAGGGTGATGTGCAGAGCTGTAGTAACTACAGAGGGATTAAACTGATCAGTCACAGCATGAAGTTATGGGAAAGAGTAGTGGAAGCTAAGTTAAGAAGGGAGGTGATAATTAGTGATCAGCAGTATGGTTTCATGTCAGGAAAGAGCACTACAGATGCGATGTTTGCTCTGAGAGTGTTGATGGAGAAGTACAGAGAAGGTCAGAAGGAGTTGCATTGTGTTTTTGTAGACTTAGAGAAAGCATATGACAGGGTGCCTAGAGGAGCTGTGGTATTGTATGAGGAAGTTGGGAGTGTCAGAAAAGTATGTAAGAGTGGTACAGGATATGTACGAGGGTAGTGTGACAGCGGTGAGTTCTGCAGTGGGAGTAACAGATGCATTTAAGGTGGAGGTGGGATTACATCAAGGATCAGCTCTGAGCCCTTTCTTATTTGCAACGGTGATGGACAGGTTGACAGACAAGATCAGACAGGAGTTCCCATGGACTATGATGTTTGCAGATGACATTGTGATCTGTAATGAGACTAGGGAACAGGTGGAGGAGACCCAGGAGAGGTGGAGATATGCTCTGGAGAGAAGAGTAATGAAGGTCAGCAGGACTGAGACAGAACACTCTTCTCCTTCTTAGCCTAAGCCTATTGTCAGCAGCACCAGCAGCATTGACTTTAGCATCTAGCACATGCAGATGTACCAGATATGCAGCAGCCCTTAGCATTATCTCAGTAAAAATTCCCAAGTCTGTACTCCAATGGTTTACAGTATTGTGAAAAATCAGAATCTAGGGTGTATGCATACTTTATACAGTCTGCTATAGGCCCACCATGTGTGATTTGCTAATTATTATGCATTTCACCTGCCTAGAATGTAATTAACATAATTTAATGGCCCTACTTTCGTGCATGATATGGAGTTATGCACTGCGCCACACAACATAGCTTATACAAAAGTCAAAATCAATAATTGAACATATCCAGTTTTAATTACTTGCTGCCTACATCATCACTGTGACGTGAATGGTCATTCTGCATGAACATGCTCAGCTATGCAGCATGCAGAGCAAACATGGGCACCAGGAATTAAGCGATCCTAAAAGTAATGGGACAATACCCCCCCCCCCCACCGCTGGCATCCCGTTTCACTCCATGTGCCTTCAGTTTTTAATTCTGGTCTCCTGTCATTCACTGAAGGTCCACTTCACAGTCTGTTGTAGTACCATATTGTCTTCATACAGCAGCTTTGTTGATCTGTTCATCTGATATCTTTGTTAGTGTCATTCATCACTAGTATAAACAGGAATGGGCTGAGAGCCAAGCCATAATGCACACCCACTCCCACAAGTAATCCCTCTGTGAGTCTGAACCCTGTTTGTACTTATGTCATCTGATCTCTGTACATAGCCTGTAGTAATTATACCAATCAATATTATAGCAATGACTAACGCCTGGGTGTGGGTAATGCGGGATTTACCCACGGTTGGCGTGGTTTGGTCCCGAGGGTGAAGCCCGAGGGACCAAACAAAGACAACCGTGGGTAAATCCGCATTACCCACACAGGCGTGGTTATTGCTATTATACTATGACATTATTTAAGAAAAGAAACAATTACTTTTCTTAAATAATGGCATTGTATAATGCCTCTTTGCTGCCCTTCTGCAGCTGTCTGGCATCCACGGCAGTTCTGATGTACTGCGCATGCCTACGCAGTACATCAGAGCTGTGGCCAAAAGCAACGGAGAAAGCAAGATCTCCATTGCTTTTTTACTGTTTCGCTATGTTAAATGGGTTTAACATAGCGAGACAGCTTTAAAATAAGCAACGGAGATGTCCGTTGATTATTTTAAAGCTGTCTCGCTATGTTAAACCCATTTAACATAGCGAAACAGTAAAAAGCAACAGAGATCTTGCTTTCTCCATTTTAAACCTGTATCGCTATGTTAAATGGGTTTAACATGGTGAGACAGCTTTAAAATAAGCAACGGAGATCTCCGTTGCTTATTTTAAAGCTGTCTCACTATGTTAAAACTATTTAACATAGCGAGACAGGTTTAAAAAAAAGCAACGGAGAAAGCAAGATCTCCGTTGCTTTTTACACACTGTGTCGCTATGTTAAAGGAGTTTAACATAGCGAGACAGCTTTAAAAAAATCAACGGAGATCTCCGTTGCTTTTTTTAAACCTGTGCCGCTATGTTAAACTCTTTTAACATAGCGAGACAGTGTTTTAAAAAAAGACTTATACTAATGGAAAAAGTCCGGGCGACCGGACCTTTTTCCATTAGTATAAGTCGATTTACAACGTGCACGCTGGCCAATCAGCATGCACATTTTGGAATATTACTGGGGGGTCATGGTATAATAGACTTTGATCCATCACAGAAATACTCAGAGCATCTTTTCTGGGACTTTATGATATGCCTTTCGCATGTCTAGGAATGCAAAATTAAACTCTTTCCTCATCTCCACCTACTATTGCACATTATCTGTCCAACTGTGAACATTGATTCAGTTGTACTGCATCCTGACCTGAATCTGATCTGCTGTTTCTCCATCTTTTTTTCAGTTTCTTTGCATATCCATTTATCAGTCATTCCCCCCAAAATACTTTTATACAATATGACAGGAGAGTGATGCCACTGTACTGACTACAGTTGCAAGTATCCCCTTTGTTTTTTATGATGAGCACCCCCTGGAGCCATTTTTCTCCAAATATACCCAGCATAGTGATCATATTGTGTGTGAGGTTAAGGTAGTTGATGTAACCACAAATTTGTATATTAAAGAAAGGATTTTTTTTTAATTTTGAATGGCTAATTGATACGAATATATAAAAAAACAATAACTAGATGCTACATGACAAAATGCCCTTATAATGTAAAATAATTAACACGCTTCCTCTTTTTGGAGTAGTTCTGATGTATAGACAGTATATAAACCTTTAAACAGCTCAGATGGTGTAGAGGTATGCTGCTATGTTGCTGTTGCTGTGAATGTTATTAAGTAATTATTATTGCATTAGAAGAGATGATTATATCTTATGACTGTTTTCAAAGCAGTTGAAGGACTGATTATGTTTATTGATATACTTATTTGTAAATTAATTTTGACTGTGATCCAGTGAAGTGTTGCAGGTTTTATTGGCTTCCTATTAAAATGTTGGCACTCAAAATGCCAACAAGCTGATTAAAAAAACAAATGTACAGAAGAAGAGCATATCTCATACATCGCTCTTCTCCTTTAAACTTCTTTTTGCAGGGGGAAAGCATCCTACACTCCCCCATGTAGAGGGCATGCCCCCCATGCCCCCTGAACTTATCCATAAAAAGTACAAGATCACCATACCTTGGAGAAAAGAGAATATTCCAAGAAATGGCATCTTAGACTTAGTATATGTAAGTCCAATGTTTCAGCCATTCAGTTTCAGTATTTCTGGACATACTCCTGTGAGTCCCGACATTTCAAATGGTTACGTGATCTAAGCCATGGTGGTGCAGCAGTAGTGTTGTTGCCTCACAGCAAGAGGTTCTCCTGTTCAATTCTCGGCTGGAGTGCCTTCTGTGTGGAGTCTGCATGTCCTCCCCATGGTCGAGTGGCATTCTAAAGACATGCGTAAATGGGTGTGCCTTCACTGAAGGTTGGGCATTGGGCTGGCAACTCGGCACCATAAAAGTCCACTGCCAATCATTAGCAGACCGGAGTTCCGCTGTGGCAACCCCTAACCGGGAAAAGCCAAAAAGACAAACAAACTGGATTTATCACGTGATATCATAGAGAGAATTTAAGCTCTGTATTTGCTGTATATCACAGGAAGGGACTAAAGGTGGAGGTGTCTCTATTTACATCAAAAATAAATATACTTCAAGGCTATTCAAACAGGACAATGCGCTTCAGCTGCTCCATGTTGAAATAACCATAGGTAGAATCCAATGCCACTTCCTTGCAAGCTATAGGTCCCCTTGTATGACCCAGGAAACCCATACCATGTATTTAAACTTATTAGAAACACTAACCGTCCAACCCAATACCATATTCATGGGTGTCTTTAATTACCCCACTATTAACTGGGAATCATATACCACACCAAACATACATGTGCAGAGCTTCCTGGATTTTGTAAACACTAACTACCTGGACCAGATAGTCAATACACCAACTAGGGGTGCAATCATACTGGATGTGGTTTTGACTAATATGGGAGAGTGCTGCAGATCCCCTACTGTAATGCCTTTCCCTGGTAGAGTCAGACCACAAAATAGTCTCCTTTGAACTAAAAATAAAACCTGGACCTCCAGCTAAACCTGGAATATTCAGGAACTATTCTAAGGCTAACCTTCCACTATTAAGTGAGAACCTGGCAAAATTTCAAGCCCCCATAAACCCTGGGAACACTGACGCCTATGCAGAACTGTTCACAGAAACCCTGTACAAGCATGTCAATAGCTGCATTGAGGCAGCTGTACCCACCAGGAAGAAGTACAGAACTAACTCAAAAAACAAACCACCCTGGTGGAATCACAAAATCAGTAGGCTGTATAACAGGAGGAAGAAGACTATGGCAAAACTTTGAAGGTTCAGCACCCAGCAGGATAAAAGCACTCTCATCAAACTAAACAAACAACTCAGAGGACAAATAAAGTCTAACAAAGACAACTTTCAGGTACGTTTGGCATCCCAGACCAAGGGCAACCACAAAGCATTTTTTAGCTATATCTGCAATCTCAAAGGAAATACACAGTTGTGTGTAGAGCTCTTTGTTAATGAAGCCACTTATACTAGGCCAGAAGATATAGCAAACCTCTTTGGTGATAATTCAGCTCCAACTTTACCCCTCTCTCCCCCTCAGCCTTCCCTCAGGAAATATCATCAAATATAACTCCCCTTATTATTACTAGAGAACATGTCCATAATGCTCTCTCTAAGACCAAGAACACTGCATCAATGGGCCCACACAATATCCCACAATGCCTTCTAAATAGCATGAAACATGACCTATCAGGGGCTTTGGAATTACTATTTAACTGTAGCCTCCAAATAGGCTTCATACCGCATGAATGGAGAAAGGCAACAGTCATCCCTCTGCACAAAAGTGGGCCATCATCACACCCTGGAAACTACAGGCCCATAAGTTTCACTAGTCTTATATGTAAAGCCATGGAAATAATTATCATGGAGATGATCAATAGAGATATAGTAAACCTCCAAACACTGGACTCAACCCAGCTTGGTTTTGTGAAGGGCAGATCATGCCTACTCAGTCTGATGGACTTTATTGAGAAGATCACCAAAGCAATGGATGAGAGAAAAATTGGTCACACTGCCTACCTTGACCTGGCCAAGGCATTTGACACAATACTCCTCTTGATCATTGTTGAAAAACTCAAGAGGTTAGGTACAAACCCGTATGTCACCCGGTGGATAGCCAACTGGCTCACAGACGGGACCCAGGAAGTTAGAATTGAGGAGTCCACCTCTACAAAGAGGCCAGTCACAAGTGGAGTCCCTCAGGGATCAGTTCTTGGACCGCTCCTTTTTGGCTTTTACATCTCAGAAGTCAAGACCAATGTCAGTGGTATCTGGCTGACTAAATTTGCAGATGATTGCAAATTAGGAGCTGTCATTGAAACTCACACTGACACAAGTGTTCTACAGGAGGGGCTGACAGAGACAAACAACTAGTGTCAGAGCCATGGACTAAAACTAAACGCCAAGAAGTGTATAACTGTATCCTTTGGGAAGTCACCCATCCCTGGTAAATATCATATTGACAACACACTCCTTAGAGTTGACTCAGTAGTCAGGGACTTAGGGACACACAAAGATAGTAATCTAACTTTTGACCATCATGTGTCTACAGTGGTGAGGAAATCATTCTATGTTGCTCAACTTATAAACAAATGTTTGGCATCTAAGCCAAGGAAGTCATTGTTCTACTGTATTTGACATTCATCAGAATTATCATTGAGCACAATGCCCCCTTTCTTATGTACCTAACCAGGCATATCCAACAACTGGAATGTCCACAAAGGTTCCTCACTAAAAAGAATACAGGGTGTAAGTAAAATGTCCTATGCTGACAACCTCAAGGCCCTATCCCTGTATTCTGTCTCCTACAGGCTTTTGGGGGAGATCTATCCCTTCATCCCCAAGGCCCGTGCTTATACTTATCAAGGGTATCAGAACTTGTCAGAGATCTGGTATGCATGGCTAGGCTTAAAAAGGCCCTTGTGGTCATTAGCCTAGTAAACATTTATGAACCTATTTGATGAAGTTATTTAAATTTGGAATGAAAATACTAGCATTTGTATTTGTGTGTACAATACATTTGTTTTGGCTCTTACTTTAAACTGTGATTTCTGTAGCTTTTAGTTTTAGAGTGGTGTCACTGAAATAGCATTTTCCATTTGTGAATCAAAACTAACTAAAATGCAATGATCATCTCTAACAGAGCCAATAGTTCTGCAATGGATAGCTATTTTCCCACATAGCATTTTATGTCTGTTGAGTAAGGATATAATAACACGCTCTTCTAACTTTAGAAAATAACTTCAAAATGCAACTTTTATTAATCAAAAGACCAAGAAACACATAATCCTAGAAAAAGAAAAAAATATATATAGATGTCCCATTACAGTATAGTGTATCTATATAATCATGCAATACATAAAAGAATGAGAGAGCATAAGGTATTTGTAGCTGTAAATTACACAATTATAAAAGAAGTATTGCTCCTCCCTTGGGGTTTATTAGACTCCACTGGCTTGCTCTTTCTACAATACATGCCTGTATGTAATATAAGGACTTAGTCTGCATTTCAAAGATTATGTTTGATGTATATGTGCCACTGGAGCTGCTACTTCTCCTGGGTGGCTGTATCATATCAGCCTTTGAAAAATGAAATTGGTTCATGGGTTCACAGGTATGTACTACACTAATGGCCTGTTTTAAGTCTAGCCATGCATTCCAAATCTCTGCCAAGTTCTAGTACTCTTGGCAAGTGTAAGCAGGGTCTTGAAAACTGAACCATTGACAAATAAGGACCTGGGGGATGTAGGCTGACTGTGTCCATTAGAGACATAGGTGCTAAACCAGAGATGGATTTACTGTTCCCCATCCAATTGCCCAAGTTACACTTGAATTGGGTTAGGGAGGAACTAAGCTTTACATGGATATGGAGCCTGTTCTAGAGAAGGGGTAGTCTCTGAGATACATATCTGTCTCTCCAGCAGGGCATATTTATATCTCAGGTAAGGTTTAAGTGTTTGGGATGGAGGAATTCGGGCATTGTATGTTTTTGGATATGCAGGAAGTCTATCAAGGTCAGGTCTGATGATGCCTTGCATGCCAGGTATACATCTTCCCTCAACAGCCTGTAGGAGATAAAATACAGGGATAGGGCTTTGAGGTAGTCTGCATAGGACATGTTATTTACTATTCCTTCAATGAGGAATGTCTATGGATGTTCCAATTGCTGAATGTGCCCAGGTAGGTAAGTACCAAAGAGGTATTGTACTCAATGATAGGTCTAACAAGTGCCAAATTTAGTAGAACAGTAACCACTATATTTGGCACTCATTATCAAATATAGTGGTCACTGTTCCATGATATTTGGCACTCATTAGACCAAATATAGAGACAAACATAGTGGAATGGTGGCCACTACATTTGTCTAATGAGTGCCACATATAGTGGACAGTGACCTCCTTGAACCTAGATGCCATACCTTTGTTTATAAGTTGCTCAACAAAGAATGATGTCCTCACTACCATAGATATGGGATGATCAAAGGCTACCTTACTGTCTAAGTATGCCTCCAAGTCCCTGACTACAAAGTCAACTTTTAGAGGTATATTGTTAATATGAGTTACCAGGGTGGCTGACTTTCCAAAGAATGCTATTGAGCATTTTTGGTATTAAGTTTTAGTTCATGGCTCTGACACTATTTGTGTGTGTCAGCCCTTCCTGAAAAACATTAGTTTCAGTGGGGGATTCTATGACAGCTCGTAATTTGCAATCATTTGGAAAACTGGTCAGCCAGAGGCCATTGATGTTGACCTTCACTTCTGAGAAGTAGATGTCCAAAGGGACCGCTCCCAGGACCAATCCCTGAGAAACTCTACTGGTGACTGGCCTCTTTGTAGAGGAGAAGTCCCCAGTTATAACATCCTGGGTCCTGTCTGTGAGCCAGCTTGTAATCCACTGAGTGACATAAGTATTTATATCTAACTTCTTGAATTTGTCAATAATGCATGAGTGGGGTATTTTGGCAAATGTCTTGACCAGCTCAAGATAGGCAGAGTGAAATATTTTGCCCTTATCCATTGATTTGGTGACCTTTTCAAAGAAGTCCACCAGGTTGAGTATGCATGAACTGCCCTTGGCAAAACCAAACTGGATTGGGTCCAGTGTCTGGAGGTTTCCTATGGCATCATTCTTGAGGCTAATGAGACTTATGGCTCTGTAGTTCCCAGTGTTTTGTAGTTTTCAGGTTTTGTAGATGGCCCACCTTTCTGTAGAGGGATGATGTTCTACATTCATAGAGCATGATGCCTGTTTAGAGACTGCAGTTAAATACTGATTCCAGAGCACCAGAAAAGTCATATTTCATGCTATTTGGAAGGCAGCCTGAGATACTGTTGGGGCTCAATGAGGCAGTGCTGTTCTTAGAGAGGGCATTGAGGACCTTCTCCCTTAATGATAGTAGGGGCGGTTATATTTGATGGCATTTCTTGAGGAGAGGCTGGGAGAGGGTAAAGTTATAGCTGAATTTGTTAGCCAGTAGGTTTGCTATATCTTCTGGCTCAGCATAGGTGGCTCTATTAACGATGAGCTCTGTACACAATTGTGTATTGCCTTTGAGGTTTTGGACATAAATAATGCCTTGTGGTTGTCTTTGGCCTTGGAGGTCAAATTACCTTAAATTTGGCTTTAGTAGACTGTGTTTGTTCTCTGCATTTTTTGTTTAGTTTGATGAGAGCACTTTTATCCTGCTGGGTGCTACACCTCTTAATTTTTGCCATGATATTCTTCCTTCTGTTATACAGCCTATTGATGTTGTGATTCCAGCAGAGTGGCTTGTTTTTTACATTAGTTCGGCACTTATTCCTGGTGGGTATAGCTGCCTCTATGCAGCTATTACCATGCTTATATAGGGTATTTATGAAAAGTTCCACATAGGTAACAGTGTTTCAGGATTTAAGGTGGCTTGAAACTTTGCCAGGTTATCATTCAATAGTAGAACGTTTAGTTTTAGAGTCGTTTCTGAACATTCTGGTGTTAGCTGGGGTTCCAGGATTTATTTTTACTTCAAAGGAGACCATTTTGTTATCTGACCTTACCTGAGAGGGCATTACACTAGGGAGTGTGCAGTGGTCTCTCATATTAGTGAGAACTTAATCCAGTATATATGCACCCCTGGTTGCCATATTGATAATCAGAACTAGGAAGTTTGTATTTACAAAATCCAGGAATCTCTGTGCCTGAACATTTGATGTTGTAGATGATTTGCAGTCAATAGTGGGATAATGTAAATCAGCCATAAATGTGGTATTGAGTTGCTTGGTGGGTGTTTCTACTAAGATTAAGTACATGTTACGAATCTCCTGGGTCACAGAGGGGGGGCCTATAGCTTGCAAGGAAGTGGTATGGGATTTTATTCTATGGTGATATGAATATGGAGAAGCTCAAGTGCATCATCCTGGTTGACCAGCCTTGAGCTATATTTCTATTTGATTTAAATCAAGACATCTCCACCATTAGTCCAAACCTGTGTAATAGCTGGTCTAAATGTGTGGAAAGCGTTATGGTCTTGCACTGCTGTGGTGGTCTCTGTGACTTTAAGCCATGTTTCTGTGACTGCACAGACGACAGCATTCCCTAGGATGAGGAGAACTTCCAGGGAGCAGGCACTGACCACAAACACATTTAGATTTCTTTGGTTTTATTTTCCTATGTCAGAAGTATTTTCAGTTTATGGCTAGAGTGCGAGGAGTGCCTTCTGTGTGGAGTCTGCATGTCCTCCCCGCCATTGGGTGGGCATTTGAAAGACATGCATAAATGGCCGTGCCTTCATTGAAGGTTGAACGTTGAGCTGGCACCTCGGTGTTCATGAAAATCTACTGCCATTCATTAGCGGACCGGAGTTCCGCTGTGGCGACCCCTAACTGGGAAAAGCCGAAAGACAAATAGACAAACATTGCCTTAAAAAGCATTATGGTGTAGGACAATGTTTTAACTAATAATTGAAAGCCTAGAGTAGAAAGGTGCAGCATGATCTGTTGATCATCTCCTTCCATGCTGAAAAATATTGCACCCCCTGAGAATGACACCAGAAACCAAGCTAGTTATTAAAGTCAGTCATCTTCTCTTTAAGTTATGGCATCATTCTTGGAGTAGGCAAAATAAAAATTCCTCATTCATATTTAAATATTAAGCTATCAGTCTGCAGACTATTACAAGCCTAGCCAACAACCAGAAGTAAGACTCAAACCCTGTACCTAGGATGTAAAGACCTTAATCATTATGACAACCCCTCCCTTGAAATCACACAGGTTCCAGTGAGATTTGAAGTCAGATCTCTGGATTGAGTATCCAGAGTGCTAATCATTATACCATGGAACCATTTGCAAGTCCGCCATCTCTTATGGTATCTTTCAATTGTTGAGGGATGTAGCAGTTCCATTTTGTGATTCTGTTTGATATTGGGACAAGCATATCTTCCTCTGGCCTTCCTATGGAGTCATGCTTTATGCTTCTACTCTTAGTCAGCCACTAAGTGAGTGAATCAGTTAAGGCCCAGTTTTGTAGAATAGTTAACAAAGAGGTCTGAATGCATGCATCAAGTACTGCATGACTGAAAAAGATAATGGGGGCTTTTGTCAAAGAATGTTGTATTTCTATGTCTGTAAGAATCTAGTTAGTATGCTAGCAAACTAAAATTATTAGTTGCACCCTATGAAAAAAGGTCACTCTTCATTTAACGTCACAGGCATCTAATTCATGCCTGTTTTACTTATGTCAGTATGCACCACTACTGTGCTGCACGGTGGTGCAGCAGTCGCGTTGTTGCCTCACAGCAAGAGGTTCTCCCATTCGATTCTCGGCTTGGGTTGGGAGTGTCTTCTGTGTGGAGTCTGCATGTCCTCCCCATGGTCGAGTGGGGGTTCAAAAGACATACATTGAATGGGTGTGCCTTCGTTGAAGGTTGGCCATCGGGCTGGCAACTCGACATCATAAAAAAAAAACCAACTGCCAATCCTTAGCGGACAGGAGTTCTGCTGTGGGGACCCCTAACTGGGAAAAGCCGAAAGACAAACAACAACAACCATATTAGCAGTTTGTGAAGAACATAGCAGAAAATGCAAAAATACACACACAAACACACACACACACACACACACACACACACACACACACACACACACACACACATACACACATGCATGCACACATAGAAGCACACGCACACGTGTGTGTGTGCAATCCCACACACACACACACACACACACACACACACACACACACACACACACACACACACACACACACACACACACACACACACACACAGACTCAAACTCACACATAATCCACGAAAAGGGTGAAACAGTAAGTGCACCAACCAGCAAAAAATCCACAGCACGTTACTGACAATATATCCACTGCTTAAGTAACAGTCCCAACTTATGAAAAATATATATATTTATTAAAGCGCTTTTCGAATGCCTTCTTAGGCACTCTTCTTCAGAAACAAAATAATTGACTCTACAACTGGTTTAAATAGTATGACATCACTTGGTACAAACAGCTATCACTGATGATAAAGTTAATTTAGTTAATTACATTAGAAACACCATTAAGAGCTTTAAAGGTGAAAAACCTTTTTAACTTGTTACTCAAGTTGATTTCTTTACACAGTGTAGTTTTACTCACTAACCTATAATACATTTAAAACATATAAAAACCTGTCCACCTGTAGGAGGACTTCCGAGGTTTATTACGACCTTTTCAGTTGACAGTTCATTAATGTGTCAAATTATTAACAAAAATTGGCAACTTTTTCGGGCTGATCCCTTAATTTTTTCAAAGTTAGGATCTGAGCCTAAAATCACATATAGGAAAGCTAGGAATCTGAAGTCAATTTTTGAACAGAAATCGTCCTTTGTTAGATCTCCTGGCATGTTTAAATGTCAGAATTGTAATTAT